>NW_024038378.1:0-42776 GCF_016077235.1 Cyprinodon tularosa | reverse complement strand
CTATATCTGTCTATAAATCCAGATGAAGCTAACCCATTACATAGATTACAGGCATGTCTGAAGACATAAAAACCTGGATGACTCTTAACTTTCTGCTTCTGAATGCAGACAAAACAGAAGTTATAGTCTTTGGACCAGAGTCTCTGAAAAAGAAGCTGATTAGTCAGTCACTTCATTTTGATGGGATTAAACTGATTTCAGATAATAAAGTAAAAAATCTTGTTGTTTTTTATCAGGACCTGTCATTTAAATCCCAGATCAAAGAGGTTTCTAGAATTTCCTTCTTTCATCTGAGGAATATTGCAAAAATGAGCAATCTCCTGTCCAGGGGTGATGCTGAGAAATTAGTCCATGCATTTGTTACTTCAAGGCTGGACTATTGTAATTCTTTACTATCAGGAAGTCCACAAACTGTAGTTAAAAGCCTTCAGCTGATCCAAAATGCTGCAGCCAGAGTTCTGATGAAAATGAAAAAGAGAGATCATATCTCTCCTATCCTGGCTTCTCTTCATTGGCTTCCTGTTAAATCCAGAATAGAATTTAAAATCCTCCTTCTCACATATAAAGCCTTAAATGGCCAAGCTCCATCTGATATCAGAGATCTGATTGTTCCTTATGTTCCTAACAGAGCACTTCGCTCTCAATCTGCAGGTTTACTAGTGGTTCCTAGAATTTCTAAAAGTAGAATGGGAGGCAGATCTTTTAGTTCTCAGGCTCCTCTCCTGTGGAACCAACTACCAGTTTTAGTCCGTGAGGCAGACACCCTGTCTACTTTTAAGGATAGGCTCAAAACTTTCCTTTTTGATAAAGCTTCTAGTTAGAGTGGCTCAGGTTATCCTGAGCTATCTCTATAGTTAGGGTTAGCAAACCCACCTGAACAATGCTGCTGATGACAAAAGGCAGCATGTTGAGAGGAAAACGCAGGATGTTGAACAGCGCCAGTGACACGAAGGCCTTCTGAGCATCCAGCACGTTCCGTTCATCGATTAGCACATAAACGGCGAAGGTGGACAGGGCGACCTGGAGAGAAGGGCAGAGGAAGCACTCAGAGAAGAAGAAGAGGGACGATGCAGCGGTGCCTCTTTCAGAGACTCACCAAGAAGGGAGCGCACACCCAGGTGAAGGTAGATATGGCGCCCAGGTAAGCAGCCTTCTTCAGCACGCGCAGCTCGCTCTCCCGGATCTCAGACACCTTGTCCTTGAAGGCTAGTTCCCAGGCGTAGAGCTTCAGCACCTTGATGCCGTTCAGCATCTCGTTCATCAGCTTGATGCGGCTGTCTTTGCTCTTCATCTGGGCTACCTGTTCAACACAAGTAGAGCACTCAGCTGTGGCGCCGCCTCGTCCTCAGTCCATCATGGCTGGAGGAAGGCCTACCTGGTAGGTTTTAGTTTTCATGGCAATAACGGCATTAATCGGAACCATCAGAACCATCACTGCAACTCCTGCCAGCACAGATGGACCCAAATTCTGTAAAGAAGAGGAGGAAACAAGGAGAGGAGTGACTGGTTCTTATCTGGTACTTTCAGGTCTTCTAGAAAGGCTTCCGAGTCTCTGGGTCGCTTTACCTGCCAGAGAAAGTAGAGGGCCAGGACCACCTGCAGCGGTGCAGACCACACCATGTTGATGTAGGTGACCAGGTCCATGAAGCGCTGAGCATCCACAGACATCAGGTTGACAATTTCTCCCACCGTCGATGTGCGCCGTGCCGCGTTACTAATCACCAAGGCCTGAAAGGACAAACCCAGGAAGTGAACCCTAAACCATCCTTCGTCTGAGGCTCGGAGTCCAGTTCTACCTCACTAATTAAAAAGCCATCAAGGGGAGTCCCGCCGAGGAAAATGGTGGACACTAGCAGAGCTCCAGGAGCAGACAACCCGTTTTCCACTTATATGTGGAATATATAGCTCTTAATTTGTCGAGGGCTGAATATCTGTGATGCATCAAACTCTAAAATCATCATAAGGGGCCAGATATTCATTTCTCAAAGAAATGCTGAATAACAAAGGCAACTTTTTCAAGGGTCTGGCAACAATAAGCTAGCAAGATGAAGCAGCTCAACCCCTGAGAGCACTTCTGCTAACACCATGAAGATCTCCAGCTGTACTGAGGAGGAACACGCTGATGGCAACGCCATGGAAGACATCCCAACAATGAGCGCCGCATTGCAATAGGTAGCAGCAGAGGCTGACAGAGAGCTTAAAGACTCTTCAAGTGAGATTAAAGGAAACTTAACAGCGAGCGTCGGATAGATCCTCAAATGTAGAAAAAAATTAGATGATATTAGCGACGCTGTGTGTGAAGGGTTGGGCTGAAAGAAGACAAGGAGAAATGAGAAAGATGAGTCCATATATGGAACAGATCATTGCTTAGGGATTCACCAGTAGCGGGTTCAAAGTGGAGCGGCACTAGCACCCTGACTAGGTACAAACTACCCTCCCCAAACCATTCTGATAAGGGTTTTACGCTCATCGCCTCATCGGCTGGAGATGACCTTCTGAGGACCCGTATAAAGACCTTGTGGAGAAGCGGGGAGCTTTCAGTGCTACAGAGAAGCGTTTACAGAAGATGGAGGTGAAACACCAGCTGTTCCTGTTGACGCTCATCTTCCTTTGGAAGGGAGAGAGGAGGACTTTCAGAGACAGAGCGGAGGCTGAAAGGTTTTCCCAACCAGCCAAGCAGCCGACAAACGTTGCTCCATGAGGAATTTACTGATCAACATCCGATAAACTGCCGTTGGGTTTGGAAAGGAGGAGAACTCTATGCATGTCTTACAGACCAAGCTTTAACAGTCTATTGCTGCTCAGCTTTGTTCCCTCTGCTTGGTTTATTGATGTCCTTTGCACAATGTCGGTTAACAGATGTTGTTAGTAGCTCTGTTATGTTGAAGGTGGCAAATTAAATGACATAATATCAATTAGTAAAAAATGGCTAAAGGATAGCCGAACATAATGAATGGGATTCCAATCAAAAGATGATTGGTGGGATGAAGAAGATTGGGTGGGCGGTGTGAAGCACAGCTCCTATTCTAGCAAACAAAGTGGTGTAATGATCCTGGTTAATTAGAATGTAAGTTTAACCATACTTAAGCAGAATAATGGTAAAAAGCTTTCTCGAACTGAAATAGAACCCAACTTTCTCCATGAAACCAGAACTATGTTGTGTAATACAACAGGTCCTATTATTCTGGGAGTGATGACAGCTTTAATAGAAAAGAACGCTACGGTGTAAACCATCACCAAAAGTCCGGGCTGCAATCCAGATGCTAGGACAAGACTGGAATGGAGTTGATAGATGAAGACGGAACGACCCGCAGCAGAGAGCTTTCATTCACAAAGTTAGAAGATATTTTCCAGAACTGACTTTTCTAAGCATCTGATCAGTCAGTGGAATCAGAAATTAGCTGCTAAATGGGAACAATTATTAGAAGTGACCATGATATAGACAAGTTACACCTAGAGTTTAATACAGAAGGGAAAGATCATTAGAGACCTAATACTACTAAATATTTAGTCATTCAATTCAGGACTAGCTTAATTTTTTTCCCAAGTAAATATTGGTTCTACATACGCTACAGCCTCAGTATGGGCAATATTATCTAGGAAAGAGACTATTGGACAAGGAAAGTCGTCTCTGTTAAAAAAAATAGAAAATCAAATCATTATTCAAACAGGCTCCTCTCCTGTGGAACCAACTACCAGTTTTAGTCCGTGAGGCAGACACCCTGTCTACTTTTAAGGCTAAGCTTAAAACTTTCCTTTTTGATAAAGCTTCTAGTTAGAGTGGCTCAGGTTATCCTGATCTATCTCTATAGTTCTGCTGCTATAGGCTTAGACTGCTGGAGGACATAGGGACTCCTTTTTCATCATTCTGCTTCATTCTATCTCTATTCTCCCACTGCAGAATCTGTTAGTTCAATCTCTAACGTTCTGCTCTCTCTGCTTTTTCTCATAGTAGCTTCATCTGGTCTGTTCCTGTTTGGCTGTGACTCCATCCTGGAGAGAAATATCAGCTGTGCTGCTGCCATCAACACCTTTGTTTCTAGATGTTGGAGCTTGGCCTGTTTTCCAGTGTAGTCCTGTTTCTCTTTTTCTATGTCTGCTTCTGTCTCCTTGAACCCCAGTGGGCCTCAGCAGATGGCCGCTCACACTGAGCCTGGTTCTGCTGGAGGTTTCTTCCTGTTCAAAGGGAGTTTTTCCTCTCCACTGTCGCTACAAGCATGCTTAGTGTGAGGGATTGCTGAAGAGTCAATGAGTCGATGCAATCAGCTGGTTTTCCTTAGATAGAAAACTTCTTACTGGATGATCTGGTGAACTGGAAAGTGCCTTGAGATGACAGGTGTGGTGAATTGGCGCTAAAGAAATAAAATAATTTGGATTAACCATTTATATCAAACACTGCAGCCCCAGTATGGGCTAACTCTTCTACTAGTAAATCAGTCTAACCCTATATCTGTAAACTAATATTGCTTCTTTCTTCCAGTCACCAAAACTTTGAGGAGATGGACGACTTTCACAGCAACGCTCTCCTTTAACTTTACCCTTATTTAAATGATATTGTCTGATCAAAGCCTGTGGCTGGTTTGATGCTTCTACTCTAGAAATCCACACATAACATCAACTCCTGGATTTTTAAAACCTCATCTGATGCAGAGACGACTCTAGATCAGGGATCTCCCACCCGGCCCTCTACATTCCTGCAGGTCTTAGATGCATCTCAGCTGCAGCAGTTAAATCAAATGAATGGCTAGTTAGCAGGTCTTTACCAAACGTGACGGGATGCTGAAGCTCTAACTCTGGAAGAGGGATGCATCTAAAACCTGCAGCACAGATCTGGAGGACCAGGGTTGGAGAGCCCTGCTGGAACTGTCTCAAGGCAGTGCTGCAGTTACTGTTACCTTCCTGTAGACGGCGCCGATGATGGCTGTTCGCAGACGCATGCCTGAGACAAAGCAGACATGGAAGTACCTCTGAAGAATCAGCGACTGCACACAGGTGCAAATAAAGAGCAGGGCGGTGTAAAAGAATCCCTGCCAGGAGGGGGCGCTGGAGTCGTTGACGAAGCGTATTAGCAGTCTGCAGGAATCAGAGACAACATCATGAAACCAAAGATTCCTCACATCAGCAATAGACCTAAACGGTTTCCATGGCAATGGCCATGGATGCAGCAGCGGCTCCTCTTAAAGGAATAGTACACCCAAAACATGATTAGCCTTCATTTTCTACTCACCCCCATGCTGAACAAAACTCTGGAGTACTTTTTTGATATCTCAAATGCATCTGGAGATCTGGGAGGCTTCTTGCTGTCTGCTGACATTCAAATAATGGAGGTCTATGGCGCCCGAGGCAGAAAGGTCCATAAAAGTCCACAAAAACGTGTCAATATTCCTCCATACTGCTCGTCCAATGTAATCCAAGTGTCCTGAGTGGGTAGCATCCAGAATTTACTCGAAACGAAGTCATTTAGAACGTTTTAGAGCCTAAACAGTAGTGTATAGGATTTCCTAATAGCGCCCCCATGCGCGCTCACGATTCTACGGAAGCCGGCAGACCAAACCGGAAGGAAGTGCGCATTCAGCGTCTGCTCTGCCGATAATGCAAGCGTAGAAGAAGAAATGTGCTGTTTACCTGTGCAAAGAAAGAAACAACGAAAGAAAAATGTCTGAGGACTTCAGTGTTGAGGAAGAGCATGAGTTCTTTGCCGAGCTGAATGCGCTGGTTTGGTCTGCCGGCTTCCGTAGCGTCGTGAGCGCGCATGGGGGGCGCTATTAGGAAATCCTATACACTACTGTTTATGCTCTAAAAACATTCTAAATGACTTCGTTTCGAGTAAATTCTGGACGCTACCCACTCAGGACACTTGGAATACATTGGACGAGCAGTATGGAGGAATATTGACACGTTTTTATGGACTTTTATGGACCTTTCTGTCTCGGGCGCCATAGACCTCCATTATGTGAATGTCAGCAGACAGCAAGAAGCCTCCCAGATCTCCAGATGCATTTGAGATATCAAAAAAGTACTCCAGAGTGTTGTTCAGCATGGGGGTGAGTAGAAAATGAAGGCTAATCATGTTTTGGGTGTACTATTCCTTTAATCCAACCAAACATCAACATCTTGGATCAGATGAAAACCCTGAATAACTATAGAGACCCTGAAGTAGCAGAGGGTCTCCACAGCTTCCTCACTAGGGATGGGAATCGAAAACCGGTTCCTGTTAAGAACCGGTTCCGTATTTTCCGATTCCATGGCATCGTTTGGCAGCTCGCTGAATGATTCTTTTTTCGATTCCCGCAGCACCAGAGCCGAGAGCGCCGGCTCTGGGGAGCACGACTTACGTCACGTTTTTTACGTAAGTTACGCAACTTACGCAAGTTACGCAAGTTACGCAAGTTACGCAAGTTGGAAGAACTATTCGAGGAGGAAGACAACGTGCTGCGGTCACTTTGTGAATCAAAGCCCCGTCTTTCCTTAGCCCAGAGGGTAGATCAGGAAATCCAGCTCTATAAAAGCTTGCCTTCCATCCCCTGCAGGGATAGCGCCACACTGTGGTGGTGGAACAAGCAAGATACGCTGCCCTTGCTATCTGACTGGCTGAAAACTACCTCTGTGTGCAGGCTTCATCCACCCCATCTGAGAGGGTGTTCTCCACGGCTGGAGACACCATAAGCCCTGAAAGATCCCGTATCCTTCCAGAAAAAGCAGATATGCTAATCTTTCTGCAAAATAACTGTTAATTTTCCCTACTACTGTTTTATAATTAGTATTTTTTGTTATTTAAAATAGGTTATTATCCCATCATTTGTTATTAGACATTGTTGGTTATTAAGTTTGTTCTTGTATTCATTTTTCATTTAAACACAGATGTTACTCCAGTTTCACATTTCCTGTGGACATCTTGATCTTTTTGAGTTTGTAAGATTGTGCAATAGTTAAGTAAACAAAGTTGATTCTGATAATCAAACTGTTTGTTCTCCTTTTTCCCCCAAATTGGAATCGAAAAAAGAATCGATTAAGAATCGAATCGTTTCATAGAATCGAAAAGGGAATCGGAATCGTGAAAATCTTTTCAATTCCCTACCCTATTCCTCACCTCAGGATCTCTGGTCCCACGAACATCAGGATGTCCTGGATGATTTTATAGAGGCAGGAGACCAGGAAGTGAGGTCCGAAGGTCAGGCACAGGGCCCAGAGCAGGGAGGATTCCTTGCTCTTTCTGGGAGACTTGGTGAGCAGGATCTCAGACTCTTCCACAGGCTGGCCCTCCCCATGGGGGGGCCTCTTAGGGGAGAACACCATCTGCTGCTCTGTCCTGCTGAAGACATTTAGATGGAGCTTTAGTCCTGCAGTTACTTCATCTTATAAAGTATTCACTGTGCTAAAACTTTTTCAGGAAACAGGCCGGTTCCGAGGAGAAGCTGCATGGAGAAGCATTTCTAATCCTCTGAGTCAGGACAGACCCTTCATCCGGTCTGGCCCTCATCATCATCATCATCATCATCCTGCTGAGTCAGTCAGGCCGGTACATGATCAAACATGACCTCATGCCGCTGCTCACCTCTTGGCCTTGTAACGCTCTGAGTTCCAGCGACGCACCAGATGTGGCACCACGCTGTGAGAGCGGTCCTCTAGATTCAGAGACCAAAGATCCTTCTCCTCCAGGGGGCGTCTGTACCCAACCATCATCAACCTGGGGGGAAAAACAGAACGCCAGCATCATCAAAAAGAACCTTCACCCCTCGTCCTGCTTCACTGAGCTTCTCTGGTGCCACAAGGTGGAGGAGAACCTGCAGCAGAATCGAGACCCTCTCTGCCTGATCCTAGAGACCCTCTCTGCCTGATCCCAGAGACCCTCTCTGCCTGGTCCCAGAGACCCTCTCTGCCTGGTCCCAGAGACCCTCTCTGCCTGGTCCCAGAGACCCTCTCTGCCTGATCCCAGAGACCCTCTGATAACAACAGGAGGAAAAATGTTCAGACAGGCAGTGAACGCATCGTGGTGGAGGTGGAACCCCTAAACGTCTCATTCGGGTACACTGTCCTTCCTCAGACGTCTCATCTGGGAGAACCAAACACCTTCAGAACAGAAGGAGTTCTAATGAGACCTTCAGGAGAACAGACCCGATGGATCCGTTCCACTCCTCAGTGACACATCTGAAGGTTGTTCCATTAACCACCAGATGTTATGTCTTTGCTGTGAACCCGTCCAGCCCGGTACCAGCAGAACATCCTGCTGGTACCGGGCTGGTACCTGAAGCCATTGTTCTGCTGCAGGGTTAGAGGACCAACTCCACCTTCAGACGTCCTCCATGCTCCCTCTGAGGGTCACCGTCCTGCAGAACAGCAGCTTTAACGCCCCACCTCTGGATCAGACGCTCTTAGAAGAACTGGTTCTGGTCCTCCTGTTGGACCTGCACTGTGGATACAGGTCCAACAGGTTGGTAGAACCGCTTCCATCCAGGAAAGCTTCCTTGTTCTGCAGGACCACCGTCTTCCTGCTGGGGTTCTCCTCTCTGACCTCACAGCAGCTCTACTCACCCTGTGATCCACCAGAAGGTGATCCTGGAGAGGAAGGAGGCTCCGGGTTCAGGACACGGGTTCTGTGGGGGAAACCAGACGCTGTTAACGGTTCTACTGTATCCCTACTGGATGTTCCCCTTGGCCCCTGTGCAGTTGGAGTAATTAACTAGTTACACCAGTGACACCCTGGGTGACCAATCAGCAGCTGTATATGTTGGCGCCGTCTAGGACTCTGTTCCTTACTGCGTCACGCGTGTGGTTGGTCTCGTGTGGCTTAAGCTTTTCAGCCCTTTGGATCATTCGTTGCTCGGTTCCCATTGCAGGAGGCCCTGTTGCCTACTGGCTGGAGCGGCAATGATTTCCCCTTCCTTGGGCTGCAGCTGGTTGATCTTCATACGGGATGTCCAAGGTTAGTAGGCTGAGGCGCTGCAGCCTCCACACCACACAGTGAGACAGCTGCTCAGAACGCTCTCTATGGTGCTTCTGGAGAAGGTGGGGAGGATGGGGGGGGGCAGGAAGTCCAAGCGCTTCTGGGCCCTTTGGACCAGTGAGGTGGTGTTTCCAGTCCAGGTGAGGGTGTCTGTGATGAATGACCACCTCTACAGCTGAGCTGTTGATGAGCAGTGGAGCGTGGTCAGGCCGCTTCTTCCTGAAGTCCACCATGATCTCCTTGGTCTTCTCCACCTTCAGGATCAGGCTGTTATCTCTGCTCCACCAGCTGCTCCACCTCCTCTCTGTAGTCCAGGTCGTTGTCGTCTCTGATGAGGCCCACCGCCGTGGTGTCGTCTGCAAACTGCACCATGTGATCGGTGGTGAACCTACACAGTCGTGTGTCATCAGGGTGAACAGCAGGGGGTTCAGGACGCAGCCCTGAGGGGAGGGGCTTAGACCGATGACATCAGAGGTGTTCTGACTGAGGTCTGTTGGTGAGGAAGTCTAGCAGCCAATAGCAGAGGGATGTATTGAAGCCCAGCTGTTCCAGTTTGCCCATCAGATGCTGTGGGATGATGGTGCTGAAAGCTGAGTTCGGTGCTTTTAGTGATTTTCTAACGAAACGTGACTAAAGTTCCATGAATCCTGGACGACCGCAAGAGATTCAGGCTACGTTCACACTGTAGCCTGAAGTGACCCAATTCCGATTTTTTTGCCCATATGTGACCTGCATCTGATCTTTTTATGACAGTCTGAACGACACAGATCGGATTTTTTCAAATGCGACCTGTGTCTGTACGGCCAGGTCGCATTCATCCGACCTACACGTCATTGATACTTGACAAATGTTACTAAACGTTACTAATCTGCGTCCTACTAAGCGGAGGCGGGAAAAACTAACAACCATGGCGGAAGATAACACAGAGAGCAGTCAATGGAGAGAAAGTGAGGTTGCTGACTTAATTCATATTTGGAAAGATAGCTCGATTCAGACCAAACTCGAAGGGTCTTACCGGAACCGGAGGATATGCCTGCTCCTGTTGGAGAAGAACTTAAAGAACGCAATATACGCTGCGATATTATGAGTCATGTCTACTTCCGCAAACACTGAGGACGCTTGCTACATGTGACGTCATCGCGTCCTCGAGTGCGCATGCGGGACACTTCGGTTGAACGCTTTCAGTTCACACAGTAGATCACATACAAGTCGCATATACTTGGAAGTGTCAACGGACACGCAAAAAAATCCGATTTCACAAAAAAATCGGAATTGAGCATTAAGGCCTGCAGTGTGAACGTAGCCTTAGACACTCAGAATATTCTTCTGTTCCCTCTAGGACCAGGAGGGGAACCAACGTGGTGAGGTCCACCGTCTCCATGGAGACGTTCCCTCTAGAACAAAGGGCATCAGCACCTCTTCTAAAACCCAGGAGGTTTGCGGATGTTCTGTGGACGTTCCAGGAAGTGTTTAAGGGGACCAGGATCAGAACAAGTTCCAGGACAATCCTTCCACCTTACCCCAATGTCACGCTGCACTTGGTTCTGAAGAAGCAGGTGGATCAAGGTCTAAGACCTGTGGTTTTGATTCTGACCTGGACTTGGGTCTCCAGCAGGTCGCCAAGGTAACCAACATCTGGAGCAAACAGGACTATTTAAAAGCTGAGTTACAGTTCAACACAGAAAGAGAAAAACTGGAACCAGGACAGCCCACTCAGACTGGACCGGAACCCAAACTGGAGGACGCTCCGTCAGTGGTTCTAGTGTCTGAATGTAGCGGTTAGCTAGCTCAGTCTCACCGTGTCTTTGACCGCCTGACTGAAGAGCGGCGGCTGGTCGGTGAAGCAGGACAGAACCAGGGACAGCAGAACCAGGACGTAGGACAGGTAGAAGGTGGTGGACCTCCAGACGGACACCGTTTCAGGCTGAGGGACAAAAAGGACAGCTGGAGGTTACAGAGACATAGACCCACCCCTGACAAATCGGACCTCAGTGGACCCAGGACCTACAGTTCTATAGAACTAGATCAGACAGACACATCAGCAGCTGGTAGCAGTCAGAGACCTCAGGACCGGAACCAGGACCAGGACCAAGTTCAGGACCAGGACCAGGACCAAGTTCAGGACCAGGGTTCAGGATCAGAACCAGGACCAGGACCAGTTAATTATGAACCAACAGAAACTTAAAGATTGAAATCTTATTATAACGGTATGGAAGTAAAAAAGCTAAAGTAGAACATGAGGATTTTTTTCATTTCTGCACGAAGCTGCGGCCATCTTGGCGCCGTCGCTCCAATGGTGCTAGCAGCAGTGATCAGGCTGGGAGAAGAACAGCAGTCTGGCTGTGACTCCATCCTGGAGAGAAATATCAGCTGTGCTGCTGCCATCAACACCTTTGTTTCTAGATGTTGGAGCTTGGCCTGTTTTCCAGTATTTATTCCTGTTTCTCTCCCGTAGCTCTGGGCTCAGCTTCTACTGGGACGTCTGATTAACCGCTTCTTTCCCAGACAGCCAGCTGTGGAGCTGGTTTACTGTTAGCTTTTCTAACATAGAAAGTGTTTATAGATCAGAGCTTCTATGCTTCTTTTTCTATGTCTGCTTCTGTCTGCTTGAACCCCACTGGGCCTCAGCAGATGGCCGCTCACACTGAGCCTGGTTCTGGGAGTTTCTCCTCCCCCGTGCATTAAGCCGCTCATCATGTAAAGTCGAGGATTGGGTGATCTGATTGATCTGGATCTGGGTGATCTGATTGATCTGGATCTGGGTGATCTGATTGATCTGGATCTGGGTGATCTGATTGATCTGGAATTGAAATCTATCAGACTAAGGTATTGTCCTGCTCATAGGTCGTTTCCAGCCCCCAGCTTTCAGGGTGTCTATCCCTCCGTCATCCTGCTGTTCCCCCAGAGAACCCTGTTGCCATGGTGACCTCTGAAAACAGACCTTGGGGACTTTCAGCCATATTTATTGGCTCATTTTCTCTGTTCTGATGTTTCTGTCTTCTGAACCTGTGTATCTAGAAGCTATAGATCTGGGATGATGAATTCCAACATCAGCCCCTCCCCCCGCTGCTCTGACATCAGAGCGCCTCCACCTGATGGAGCAGACTGACCTCCTCCAGCGCCTGCAGGATCTTGGACCTGAAGGAGACGGAGGCGCACAGCAGCGCCAGCAGCCAGAAGATGAGCAGAAGTCCAGAGGACTGAACGCCTTTGATCCGATCGTACTGGATGATGAAGGTGGCCAGCAGCTGGAGACACAGGGACAGGCAGACGTCAGCTCAGCAAACACAGCCTTCCAACCACACAGCTTCTCTTACCATTGTGAGTCCCAGTAAGGTGGGACTGACGAGGTGGACCGGCGCTGTGGTGCTGCTGCTGTTGCTCCTTTCCCAGAAAGAGTAGAAGACATCTGACCAGCAGATCATCCACAGCAAGAAGCCCAGAACCTGCAGAACAACAACCACACCCTCTGCTCACTGCAGGTGGTAGAATCCATCTATGCATCAAACATCCCGTCAGGACAGGGACTCTGTCCCCTCAGAAGACCCTGTCCTCCCCTAAGGAGCCAGCAGCTTTGCTTTGACACCAACAGCTGGCGGCAGCGACCATTTTAAACTCACAAAGGGTTTTTTTTAGCTTATTGTGGGTTGAAAGCATTTGTTTCTGCTGCATTTTAACACAACGGTGAAAGAAAACACAAGCGTAGCAGTTCTTTGAAAGAGGCCCCTGATGAGCCGCAGGAGCCCCACACAGGAAGGCATCCAGAACTTTTCAAAATAAGAGGACTGACTTGTTTTCACAGGCCTCACAGGAACACTGGTCCAACCCAACAGACCACTGGTCCCAGTAATGAGACCAATCCCAGCAGGCTGATGCCTCCAGCTGGTTTCTATGCAGATCAGGCTGCAATGATCAACAGATGATGAATAATTCACGCATCAGGCTGCGACCATATTTGGACTGTCAGGAAGCATCTGAGCTCTAAAGCTGCGCTCAGATTAAACCTTCTGGGCGTCCAGACGACCACCATCTTTGTTCCACAGAGAGACTGGGATTGATTTGCTTTGATGAGTTGGAAAAAAGAGAATAACGCCCATAATAGTAATAAAAATAATATAAAATCTAATATTTTTCATCAGCAGGTTTAACCTTTTTAGTTCCGGTTTATAAACCGTTTCTCCACAGTTAAGCAGGAAAATGTTTCAGTGACGCAGCAATAATAATAATAATAAATAATAATAATAATAATTATAATAATAATAATAATCGGAGCCGCTTCTCGTCTCTCTGGACATTAAACTCCGTCCTCCTGGCATTTTAAAACATTTCTCCAGTTTCCATAAGCTGACGGCTCTGCAGCAGAGATCCCAGCCTGCATGTAGCGTCTGTCTCCCAGAAAAAACTCCTGGAAAAGCTTTTCTCCGCCTTAAAGCGGAACGCCGTTTTTTTCCATTGGTCCTTGATTTTCCGTTATTCCATCATGTTCTACTCTCCCATCTGAGTTTAGTGTCATTTGGAGCCGTTTGAAGATATTCCGTTAGGTTATATCCAGTAACGTCTTCCTATGGGCAACGACTTGAAGGCACAAACTAAACTGTTCATCATTTATTCTTTATGGTACGCCAGCATTCAGAACATGGAGGCCAATCACTGTCCCCCAGACATCCATAGTTAGATTTTTATATTTTTTTAAAACAAAGCGGGGCGTGTATGACATCATCCGCCACGGTGGACTGTAGTAGTGACAGGCAGCCCGGGCCACAGGCGGCTACGCTATACCCCTTCTATTCATTCTAGCTAATCTAAATCGTTCATTTGGAGAGCGAGATCATCTGTGGTAGCAGCACTAGACGTCTTCCAGGCATGTGAGGAAAACTAGCAGCAGTTCAGAGGACAGGATGGATGAACGGTAGCCCGCGTACGGATGATGTCATACACGCGGCGCTTTGTTTTTAACCTTTCCCTTTAAGCTGCAAAAGCTCCAGCGTTGAACGCTCCAATGAGCGTCTACCACCGCCTGGCTGCTCTGCAGGACCTTTCCTACACTGCTAGATGTCCTCCACCATCAGCTTCCCATGTAAATCAGATGCTCTGAAGCCCACAACACGTTTGGTCTGAGAGCAACATTTAGCTGATGCAGGAAGATAGACCTGTAGAGGTCTGTGCTACAGATGATCTGGAGAAGCCTCTGACTTTATCAGCTGCAAGAGCTTCTTTCAGTCATTAGCTCTGATGACGACGATGATGATGATGATGATGATGGAGGCAGAGATCAGACTCTCCACAGCAGACTGATAGAAGATCTGCATCATCTGAAGGACCTCAGCTTCCTCTAGAAGTACAGTTAAACTCCACTGGTATCATTTTACAATGATATCCACAAAGTGAGAAGTATTGCTAAAAAACCTCAGAGCTTCCCTTTTCTAATAGAAGATAAAGAAAGAATGTTCTCAGATTTAATCCCGGTCTGGAGAAGAGCCAGATTAGCACCAAATCTAAAAGGCGTCCTGTAGGTCAGGCCGGATCACTTACAGTCTTCGCTTTGTTCAGGTGATTCATGCAGATGTAGCCTCGGTTGCGGCTGCGCAGGTAGACCACATAGATGGGGGCACATATCCACAGGTAGAGGCATGGCACGCACACCAGGACGGTGTTTTGGAAACACGGAGTGACGTCTGGATTAGAGGTATTCCAGGTTCTGTTCCAATCCTGATAGGAGAAAAAGGTCAGAAGGTTAAAGACGATGAGAAACAATCAATAGTTAAAGGTTTCCCAACCTTCTTTGACCTGACTTCCTCTTTGGTCATTGAGTCTTACCATCAGCCCCCCCTTAGCTAAAAGCATTGATGACTGACGTTCTGATTCAACTAATAAATAAAAATTTTATTTGAGCATTTTATTCTTTCCATCTTCCATAAAAACAATAGAAACATGTTGCCAGGATGTTAGTAAAGTGGGACCTGTGAGAGTGACGGCTGCAGACTAGCCTGGCTCCTGAAACACACTTTAAACTTAAAGTCAATCTTTGGGGGGGGGGCTGACCCTTGTCCCTCTTCCTATCACCTCCTCCTTCCCCCCAGTGAGGAGTTGTACAGCTTGATGGCCTGAGGACCAAAGGAGTCCAGCAGTCTGTTGCTCCTGGATTTGGGGAGCAGCAATCTCCCTCTGATCAGGCTCCTCTGAGGGGTGAAGACGGTCTGGCATTGTCCATAATGTCCAGCAGTGTCTCTGCCACCGTCCCCAGAGGGTCCAGCTTCCAGCCAATCACAGAGCCGGCTGGCCTTCCCAGTTGGTCCAGTCTGGAGGCGTCCTTCATGGAGGTGCTGCTTCCCCAGCACCACGGCGCAGAAGAGGACACTGGAAACCATTAACACGTGTCTGTGGAATATTTACGCACTCCATATGGTGAATTTCTTCATGTGCTCAAAGGTGTAACAGGGAATAAAGAAGGACGGTGATTTCAGTCAGGTGATGGATGCAATAATTATTCAAGAGGTTGGCATCCTCTATGTCCAGACAGGCAACACACCTGCATATATGAAGAACCTTCAACAAAACATCAAACATTTTATTCCCATTGCATTAAAACCGACTCAAGAATAGATTTCTTTCTGATATCTAAAACTTAAGAAGATCAGTGGTGAGTTTTGTCATTGCGGCCATAGTGATCAGTAAACCTGCTGACTACTGCAGTCAAAGAAAGGACATCGCAGGATTAGCACCACGCTCTTACAGAATACATGATTAATGAAGAGCTTTCAGAAGATCTCAAAATAGGATAATATGGAATCCACAGAAAAACTAGAACTATGTGGGAAGCACCTGAAGTATAACTGCATATGCAGATATTACGATAACGACGTTAAGAATGAGTTACTAAAACGATGACGACATTTATTATGAGTTATTACAACGATAACGACGTTAAGGTGTTACTAAAACGATGACATTTATTATGAGTTATTACAACATAACGACGTCAAGAAGGAGTTACTAAAGTGATGACGACATTTATTATGAGTTATTACGATAACCACGTTAAGAATGAGTTAATAAAACGATAACGACGTTTAGAAGGAGTTATTACAACGATAAAGTTTAGAATGAGTTACAAAAACGATGACGACGTTTAGAAGGAGTTACTAAAATGATGACGACGTTTAGGAGTTACTTAAATGATGACGACGTTTAGAAGGAGTTACTTAAATGATGACGACGTTTAGGAGTTACTTAAATGATGACGACGTTTAGAAGGAGTTACTTAAATGATGACGACGTTTAGGAGTTACTTAAATGATGACGACGTTTAGGAGTTACTTAAATGATGACGACGTTTAGAAGGAGTTACTTAAATGATGACGACGTTTAGAAGGAGTTACTAAAATGATGACGACGTTTAGAAGGAGTTACTTAAATGATGACGACGTTTAGGAGTTACTTAAATGATGACGACGTTTAGAAGGAGTTACTTAAATGATGACGACGTTTAGAAGGAGTTACTAAAATGATGACGACGTTTAGAAGGAGTTACTTAAATGATGACGACGTTTAGGAGTTACTTAAATGATGACGACGTTTAGAAGGAGTTACTTAAATGATGACGACGTTTAGGAGTTACTTAAATGATGACGACGTTTAGAAGGAGTTACTTAAATGATGACGACGTTTAGAAGGAGTTACTAAAGTGATGACGACATTTATTATGAGTTATTACGATAACCACGTTAAGAATGAGTTAATAAAACGATAACGACGTTTAGAAGGAGTTATTACAACGATAAAGTTTAGAATGAGTTACAAAAACGATGACGACGTTTAGAAGGAGTTACTAAAATGATGACGACGTTTAGGAGTTACTTAAATGATGACGACGTTTAGAAGGAGTTACTTAAATGAGACGACGTTTAGGAGTTACTTAAATGATGACGACGTTTAGAAGGAGTTACTTAAATGATGACGACGTTTAGAAGGAGTTACTTAAATGATGACGACGTTTAGAAGGAGTTACTTAAATGATGACGACGTTTAGAAGGAGTTACTTAAATGATGACGACGTTTAGAAGGAGTTACTAAAATGATGACGACGTTTAGAAGGAGTTACTTAAATGATGACGACGTTTAGAAGGAGTTACTTAAATGATGACGACGTTTAGAAGGAGTTACTTAAATGATAAAGACTTTAGAATGACTTACTAAAACAATAACGACGTTTATTATGAGTTATTACAATGATGACGACGTTTAGAATGAGTTACTAAAACGATAACGACGTATAGAGTGAGTTACTAAAACGATAATGACGTTTAGAATGAGTTACTAAAATGATGACGTTTAGAATGAGTTACTAAAACGATAACAACGTTTATTATGAGTTATTACAGCAATAACGATGTTTAGAATGAGTTACTAAAACGATAACGACGTTTATAAATTATTACAATGATAACGATGTTTATAATAGGGGAGTGGTGGCCTAGTAGTTAGGGAATAGAGCTTGGAATCCTGAAGCTGTCAGTTCAAAACCCACTCCTACAGCCTACCACTCTGGGTCCCTGGGCAAGACCCTTAATCCCACACAGCTCCCTGGGCGCCGGACAATGGCAGCCCACTGCTTAACAAGAGGATGGGTTAAATGCAGAGGTACATTGTAGGATAATTGAAGTTCAATTATTATTATGACTGGGTTCCTGAGGCTCCTGACTGGGTCCCTGAGGCTCCTGATTGGGACCCTGAGGCTCCTGATTGGGACCCTGAGGCTCCTCATTGGGACCCTGAGGCTCCTCATTG
This sequence comes from Cyprinodon tularosa, assembly GCF_016077235.1. Lineage (NCBI taxonomy): Eukaryota > Metazoa > Chordata > Actinopteri > Cyprinodontiformes > Cyprinodontidae > Cyprinodon > Cyprinodon tularosa. The sequence goes on along the minus strand of NW_024038378.1, from coordinate 25,045 downwards.
GGACCCTGAGGCTCCTCATTGAGACCCTGAGGCTCCTGATTGGGTTCCTGAGGCTCCTGACTGGGTTCCTGAGGCTCCTGATTGGGACCCTGAGGCTCCTCATTGGGACCCTGAGGCTCCTGATTGGGTCCCTGAGGCTCCTCATTGGGACCCTGAGGCTCCTCATTGGGTCCCTGAGGCTCCTGACTGGGTCCCTGAGGCTCCTGATTGGGACCCTGAGGCTCCTCATTGGGACCCTGAGGCTCCTCATTGGGACCCTGAGGCTCCTCATTGGGACCCTGAGGCTCCTCATTGGGACCCTGAGGCTCCTGACTGGGTTCCTGAGGCTCCTGATTGGGTTCCTGAGGCTCCTCATTGGGTCCCTGAGGCTCCTGACTGGGACCCTGAGGCTCCTGATTGGGTCCCTGAGGCTCCTCATTGGGACCCTGAGGCTCCTCATTGGGACCCTGAGGCTCCTGACTGGGTCCCTGAGGCTCCTGACTGGGTCCCTGAGGCTCCTGATTGGGACCCTGAGGCTCCTCATTGGGACCCTGAGGCTCCTCATTGGGACCCTGAGGCTCCTGACTGGGTCCCTGAGGCTCCTGACTGGGTCCCTGAGGCTCCTGATTGGGTTCCTGAGGCTCCTCATTGGGACCCTGAGGCTCCTGACTGGGTCCCTGAGGCTCCTGATTGGGACCCTGAGGCTCCTGATTGGGACCCTGAGGCTCCTGACTGGGTTCCTGAGGCTCCTGACTGGGTCCCTGAGGCTCCTGACTGGGTCCCTGAGGCTCCTCATTGGGACCCTGAGGCTCCTCATTGGGTCCCTGAGGCTCCTGACTGGGTCCCTGAGGCTCCTGATTGGGACCCTGAGGCTCCTGATTGGGACCCTGAGGCTCCTCATTGGGACCCTGAGGCTCCTCATTGGGACCCTGAGGCTCCTCATTGGGACCCTGAGGCTCCTGATTGGGACCCTGAGGCTCCTGATTGGGTTCCTGAGGCTCCTGATTGGGTCCCTGAGGCTCCTGATTGGGACCCTGAGGCTCCTGATTGGGACCCTGAGGCTCCTGACTGGGTTCCTGAGGCTCCTGACTGGGTTCCTGAGGCTCCTGACTGGGTCCCTGAGGCTCCTCATTGGGTCCCTGAGGCTCCTGACTGGGACCCTGAGGCTCCTGACTGGGTTCCTGAGGCTCCTGACTGGGTTCCTGAGGCTCCTGACTGGGTCCCTGAGGCTCCTGATTGGGACCCTGAGGCTCCTGATTGGGACCCTGAGGCTCCTGACTGGGTCCCTGAGGCTCCTGATTGGGACCCTGAGGCTCCTGACTGGGTCCCTGAGGCTCCTGACTGGGTCCCTGAGGCTCCTGATTGGGACCCTGAGGCTCCTGATTGGGACCCTGAGGCTCCTGATTGGGACCCTGAGGCTCCTGACTGGGTCCCTGAGGCTCCTGATTGGGACCCTGAGGCTCCTGATTGGGACCCTGAGGCTCCTGACTGGGTCCCTGAGGCTCCTGATTGGGACCCTGAGGCTCCTGACTGGGTCCCTGAGGCTCCTGACTGGGTCCCTGAGGCTCCTGATTGGGACCCTGAGGCTCCTGATTGGGACCCTGAGGCTCCTGACTGGGTCCCTGAGGCTCCTGATTGGGACCCTGAGGCTCCTGACTGGGTCCCTGAGGCTCCTGACTGGGTCCCTGAGGCTCCTGATTGGGTCCCTGAGGCTCCTGACTGGGTTCCCGAGGCTCCTGATTGGGACCCTGAGGCTCCTGACTGGGTCCCTGAGGTTCCTGATTGGGACCCTGAGGCTCCTGACTGGGTCCCTGAGGCTCCTGATTGGGACCCTGAGGCTCCTGATTGGGACCCTGAGGCTCCTGACTGGGTCCCTGAGGCTCCTGATTGGGACCCTGAGGCTCCCCATTGGGTTCCTGAGGCTCCTGATTGGGTCCCTGAGGCTCCTGATTGGGTCCCTGAGGCTCCTGACTGGGACCCTGAGGCTCCTGATTGGGTCCCTGAGGCTCCTCATTGGGTTCCTGAGGCTCCTGATTGGGACCCTGAGGCTCCTGATTGGGACCCTGAGGCTCCTGACTGGGTCCCTGAGGCTCCTGATTGGGACCCTGAGGCTCCTCATTGGGTTCCTGAGGCTCCTGATTGGGTCCCTGAGGCTCCTCATTGGGTCCCTGAGGCTCCTGACTGGGACCCTGAGGCTCCTGATTGGGTCCCTGAGGCTCCTGATTGGGTCCCTGAGGCTCCTGACTGGGTTCCTGAGGCTCCTGATTGGGTCCCTGAGGCTCCTGATTGGGTCCCTGAGGCTCCTGATTGGGTCCCTGAGGCTCCTGATTGGGTCCCTGAGGCTCCTGATTGGGTCCCTGAGGCTCCTGACTGGGTTCCTGAGGCTCCTGATTGGGACCCTGAGGCTCCTGATTGGGACCCTGAGGCTCCTGATTGGGACCCTGAGGCTCCTGATTGGGACCCTGAGGCTCCTGACTGGGTCCCTGAGGCTCCTGACTGGGTCCCTGAGGCTCCTGACTGGGTCCCTGAGGCTCCTGATTGGGACCCTGAGGCTCCTGACTGGGTCCCTGAGGCTCCTGACTGGGTCCCTGAGGCTCCTGACTGGGTCCCTGAGGCTCCTCATTGGGACCCTGAGGCTCCTGATTGGGACCCTGAGGCTCCTGACTGGGTCCCTGAGGCTCCTGACTGGGTCCCTGAGGCTCCTGACTGGGTCCCTGAGGCTCCTGACTGGGTCCCTGAGGCTCCTGATTGGGACCCTGAGGCTCCTGACTGGGTTCCCGAGGCTCCTGATTGGGACCCTGAGGCTCCTGACTGGGTCCCTGAGGCTCCTGATTGGGACCCTGAGGCTCCTGATTGGGACCCTGAGGCTCCTGACTGGGTCCCTGAGGCTCCTGATTGGGTCCCTGAGGTTCCTGATTGGGACCCTGAGGCTCCTGACTGGGTCCCTGAGGCTCCTGATTGGGACCCTGAGGCTCCTCATTGGGACCCTGAGGCTCCTGACTGGGTCCCTGAGGCTCCTGATTGGGACCCTGAGGCTCCTCATTGGGACCCTGAGGCTCCTCATTGGGACCCTGAGGCTCCTGACTGGGTCCCTGAGGCTCCTGACTGGGTCCCTGAGGCTCCTGATTGGGTTCCTGAGGCTCCTCATTGGGACCCTGAGGCTCCTGACTGGGTCCCTGAGGCTCCTGATTGGGACCCTGAGGCTCCTGATTGGGACCCTGAGGCTCCTGATTGGGACCCTGAGGCTCCTGACTGGGTTCCTGAGGCTCCTGACTGGGTCCCTGAGGCTCCTGATTGGGACCCTGAGGCTCCTGATTGGGACCCTGAGGCTCCTGATTGGGTTCCTGAGGCTCCTGATTGGGTCCCTGAGGCTCCTGATTGGGACCCTGAGGCTCCTGATTGGGACCCTGAGGCTCCTGACTGGGTTCCTGAGGCTCCTGACTGGGTTCCTGAGGCTCCTGACTGGGTCCCTGAGGCTCCTGATTGGGACCCTGAGGCTCCTGATTGGGACCCTGAGGCTCCTGACTGGGTCCCTGAGGCTCCTGATTGGGACCCTGAGGCTCCTGACTGGGTCCCTGAGGCTCCTCATTGGGTCCCTGAGGCTCCTGACTGGGACCCTGAGGCTCCTGACTGGGTTCCTGAGGCTCCTGACTGGGTTCCTGAGGCTCCTGACTGGGTCCCTGAGGCTCCTGATTGGGACCCTGAGGCTCCTGATTGGGACCCTGAGGCTCCTGACTGGGTCCCTGAGGCTCCTGATTGGGACCCTGAGGCTCCTGACTGGGTCCCTGAGGCTCCTGACTGGGTCCCTGAGGCTCCTGATTGGGACCCTGAGGCTCCTGATTGGGACCCTGAGGCTCCTGACTGGGTCCCTGAGGCTCCTGATTGGGACCCTGAGGCTCCTGATTGGGACCCTGAGGCTCCTGACTGGGTCCCTGAGGCTCCTGACTGGGTCCCTGAGGCTCCTGATTGGGACCCTGAGGCTCCTGATTGGGACCCTGAGGCTCCTGACTGGGTCCCTGAGGCTCCTGATTGGGACCCTGAGGCTCCTGACTGGGTCCCTGAGGCTCCTGACTGGGTCCCTGAGGCTCCTGATTGGGTCCCTGAGGCTCCTGACTGGGTTCCCGAGGCTCCTGATTGGGACCCTGAGGCTCCTGACTGGGTCCCTGAGGTTCCTGATTGGGACCCTGTGGCTCCTGACTGGGTCCCTGAGGCTCCTGATTGGGACCCTGAGGCTCCTGATTGGGACCCTGAGGCTCCTGACTGGGTCCCTGAGGCTCCTGATTGGGACCCTGAGGCTCCCCATTGGGTCCCTGAGGCTCCTGATTGGGTCCCTGAGGCTCCTGATTGGGTCCCTGAGGCTCCTGACTGGGACCCTGAGGCTCCTGATTGGGTCCCTGAGGCTCCTCATTGGGTTCCTGAGGCTCCTGATTGGGACCCTGAGGCTCCTGATTGGGACCCTGAGGCTCCTGACTGGGTCCCTGAGGCTCCTGATTGGGACCCTGAGGCTCCTGATTGGGTCCCTGAGGCTCCTCATTGGGTCCCTGAGGCTCCTGACTGGGACCCTGAGGCTCCTGATTGGGTCCCTGAGGCTCCTGATTGGGTCCCTGAGGCTCCTGACTGGGTTCCTGAGGCTCCTGATTGGGTCCCTGAGGCTCCTGATTGGGTCCCTGAGGCTCCTGATTGGGTCCCTGAGGCTCCTGATTGGGTCCCTGAGGCTCCTGATTGGGTCCTGAGGCTCCTGACTGGGTTCCTGAGGCTCCTGATTGGGTCCCTGAGGCTCCTGATTGGGTCCCTGAGGCTCCTGATTGGGACCCTGAGGCTCCTGATTGGGACCCTGAGGCTCCTGATTGGGACCCTGAGGCTCCTGATTGGGACCCTGAGGCTCCTGACTGGGTCCCTGAGGCTCCTGACTGGGTCCCTGAGGCTCCTGACTGGGTCCCTGAGGCTCCTGACTGGGTCCCTGAGGCTCCTCATTGGGACCCTGAGGCTCCTGATTGGGACCCTGAGGCTCCTGATTGGGACCCTGAGGCTCCTGACTGGGTCCCTGAGGCTCCTGACTGGGTCCCTGAGGCTCCTGACTGGGTCCCTGAGGCTCCTGATTGGGACCCTGAGGCTCCTGACTGGGTTCCCGAGGCTCCTGACTGGGACCCTGAGGCTCCTGACTGGGTCCCTGAGGCTCCTGATTGGGACCCTGAGGCTCCTGATTGGGACCCTGAGGCTCCTGACTGGGTCCCTGAGGCTCCTGATTGGGTCCCTGAGGTTCCTGATTGGGACCCTGAGGCTCCTGACTGGGTCCCTGAGGCTCCTGATTGGGACCCTGAGGCTCCTGATTGGGACCCTGAGGCTCCTGACTGGGTCCCTGAGGCTCCTGATTGGGACCCTGAGGCTCCTGACTGGGACCCTGAGGCTCCTGATTGGGACCCTGAGGCTCCTGACTGGGTCCCTGAGGCTCCTGATTGGGACCCTGAGGCTCCTGACTGGGACCCTGAGGCTCCTCATTGGGACCCTGAGGCTCCTCATTGGGACCCTGAGGCTCCTGATTGGGACCCTGAGGCTCCTCATTGGGACCCTGAGGCTCCTCATTGGGACCCTGAGGCTCCTGACTGGGTTCCTGAGGCTCCTGATTGGGACCCTGAGGCTCCTGATTGGGACCCTGAGGCTCCTCATTGGGACCCTGAGGCTCCTGACTGGGTCCCTGAGGCTCCTGACTGGGTTCCTGAGGCTCCTGATTGGGACCCTGAGGCTCCTCATTGGGACCCTGAGGCTCCTCATTGGGACCCTGAGGCTCCTGATTGGGACCCTGAGGCTCCTCATTGGGACCCTGAGGCTCCTGACTGGGTTCCTGAGGCTCCTGACTGGGTTCCTGAGGCTCCTGATTGGGACCCTGAGGCTCCTGATTGGGACCCTGAGGCTCCTCATTGGGACCCTGAGGCTCCTCATTGGGACCCTGAGGCTCCTCATTGGGACCCTGAGGCTCCTGATTGGGACCCTGAGGCTCCTGACTGGGTCCCTGAGGCTCCTGACTGGGTTCCTGAGGCTCCTGATTGGGACCCTGAGGCTCCTGATTGGGACCCTGAGGCTCCTCATTGGGACCCTGAGGCTCCTGATTGGGACCCTGAGGCTCCTCATTGGGACCCTGAGGCTCCTGATTGGGACCCTGAGGCTCCTCATTGGGACCCTGAGGCTCCTGACTGGGTCCCTGAGGCTCCTGACTGGGTTCCTGAGGCTCCTGATTGGGACCCTGAGGCTCCTCATTGGGACCCTGAGGCTCCTGATTGGGACCCTGAGGCTCCTGATTGGGACCCTGAGGCTCCTCATTGGGACCCTGAGGCTCCTCATTGGGACCCTGAGGCTCCTGACTGGGTCCCTGAGGCTCCTGACTGGGACCCTGAGGCTCCTGACTGGGTCCCTGAGGCTCCTGACTGGGACCCTGAGGCTCCTGACTGGGACCCTGAGGCTCCTGACTGGGACCCTGAGGCTCCTGACTGGGACCCTGAGGCTCCTGATTGGGACCCTGAGGCTCCTGATTGGGACCCTGAGGCTCCTGACTGGGTCCCTGAGGCTCCTGACTGGGTCCCTGAGGCTCCTGACTGGGTCCCTGAGGCTCCTGATTGGGACCCTGAGGCTCCTGATTGGGACCCTGAGGCTCCTGACTGGGTTCCCGAGGCTCCTGATTGGGACCCTGAGGCTCCTGATTGGGACCCTGAGGCTCCTCATTGGGACCCTGAGGCTCCTGATTGGGACCCTGAGGCTCCTCATTGGGACCCTGAGGCTCCTGACTGGGTCCCTGAGGCTCCTGACTGGGTTCCTGAGGCTCCTGATTGGGACCCTGAGGCTCCTGATTGGGACCCTGAGGCTCCTGATTGGGACCCTGAGGCTCCTGATTGGGACCCTGAGGCTCCTCATTGGGACCCTGAGGCTCCTCATTGGGACCCTGAGGCTCCTGACTGGGTCCCTGAGGCTCCTGACTGGGACCCTGAGGCTCCTGACTGGGACCCTGAGGCTCCTGACTGGGACCCTGAGGCTCCAGGAACCGCAGCCAGGCTGCTGGAGGTTAGTTACGTCACTGACATAATTATCCGCGAACAAAACCCGGAGCGGACACGGAGCCCAGAACAGAGCTGACCGGCTACCGGCATCCTGTCAGCCGGTAGCCGGTCAGCTCTGAACCATAATGACCGCAGAGGAAGAAGCGTGTTTCTCACCCAGAAAGGATCAGAACCGTCGGCGCTGCAGAAGCTTCCCATCAGCCGCTGCTGGAGCCAAACGGCTGTTTTGTAACTAACAGCCAGACGGAAGGAGCCGATTGCTTCTTCTTCGTGGGTAGAAATACAGGCTAGGTGCTGCCGCCTGCTGGCGGATAATGGGAATGAGGTGGTTCTTCTTCACACTGATAGATCAAGGATTCATCTTTATAATATATCATCTAGTTCTTTCAGAAATATTAGGATCTGCTTGCTTCCTGAATTTCTAACAGATCTATTTCTTTGCCATTATTATGTTTCCCTAATTGTCAGTTTTTTTTCTCATGTTTTTTCTTTTTGATTGTTTTGAGAATCAAGTCTAACATGTTTAATTGTTTCATTTTCCACAGAATGTTCACATTTGCCTCTTTTATTTTTAATCTTCAAATTAAATCAGGGATGTAAACTATATAGTTATGGGCTGGTATCCTAGAAATACTGATGGTAAACCCATCAGCTGTAATCTGTTAGCTGTATTTCTATGTTTATCCGGTCTGCTGTCTGAATGATTAGGTTATAAACTGCTTAACTGAATTTGACATAATTAAATGTCCTCCACCTCTGTGCTGCCAACAAAACTTCTGACAAACTGTCAGGGATTATTTTCCAATCAGACAGATTATAATATGAATAAGTTGGACTAAACATTCTGAACCTAATGTTTTATTTGACTGTTATGAAAAACAAGCTGTGATCATGTTTAATAATGGTCTTTATTCTTCATATTTAACTTTTTCAAGTCAATCACTCTCTGGTGCTGTAAAGCGTGATATTAATTGAGGATGGATGTTCATGCTGATATTTAACAAGACTCTGACTCTGGCTCTGTGACCGTCCTCCGGCCCAAACCAGAGGTCGTTTCTCAGGACGTGTATTTGTGTTTTGTGCTCGTGAAACATTTTCCACACCAGCTCTGTTCTGATTCACAAGCCCATTTACTGATTGTTTTTCTTTTCATGCCTAATAAAAAAAAAGGTTCAGGTGTGGAGCAAACTGTGGCAACCGGCGGGGCTTCGAGGCTAACCATAGAATCAGAAATACTTTAACAATCCAAGAGGGAAATTACTTTTGTTACACGCTCCAGATACAGTTTTATATATAAACAACAAACCACACAAGATGATAAAGATATAAATATATACACATATAACTCTTCTGTATATATATATATATATATATATATATATATATATATATATATATATATATATATATATATATATATATATATATATATATATATATATATATATATGTATATATATGTGTGTGTATATAGCTAAATCCAAGTAAAGTCACAGTGGCGTGCAAAAATAGTGCATAAATGTCAATTACAGTGGGGGGGCGGTCTGAATCACTTGAGGGAGGCATTATATAGGTAGATGACCACAGGTAGGAATGATTTCCTGTGTCGCTCTGTGGTGCATCTGGGTAGGAGGAGTCTCCTGCTGAAGGAGCTGGTCTGTTGGACCAGTGTGTCGTGGAGAGGATGTGAGTCATTGTCTAAGATGGACTGAAACCTGGACAGCATCCTCCTCTCTGCCACGGTGGTCAGGGTGTCCCCCCCCACAGCATCCCCGGCCCTCCTGATCAGTTTGTTCAGTCTGTTGTTGTCAGCGACCCTCAGCCCACTGCCCCAGCATGTGACAGCGAAGAAGAGCGTGCTAGCAACAACAGACTCTTAAAACATAGAACATGAGAATTTTTTTTTCATTTCTGCACGAAGCTGCGGCCATCTTGGCGCCGTCGCTCCAACGGTGCTAGCAGCAGTGATCAGGCTGGGAGAAGAACAGCAGTTTGGCTGTGACTCCATCCTGGAGAGAAATATCAGCTGTGCTGCTGCCATCAACACCTTCGTTTCTAGATGTTGGAGCTTGGCCTGTTTTCCAGTATTTATTCCTGTTTCTCTCCTGTAGCTCTGGGCTCAGCTTCTACTGGGACGTCTGATTAACCGCTTCTTTCCCAGACAGCCAGCTGTGGAGCTGGTTTACTGTTAGCTTTTCTTACATAGAAAGTGTTTAGCTTCTATGCTTCTTTTTCTATGTCTGCTTCTGTCTCCTTGAACCCCAGTGGGCCTCAGCAGATGGCCGCTCACACTGAGCCTGGTTCTGCTGGAGGTTTCTTCCTGTTCAAAGGGAGTTTTTCCTCTCCACTGTCGCTACAAGCATGCTTAGTGTGAGGGATTGCTGAAGAGTCAATGAGTCGATGCAATCAGCTGGATAGAAAACTTTGATCTGATTGGATGATCTGATAAAAGGATGTTTTTACCAATAGATGACTGGTTTGGAATTACAGTTATATAAATAAACTGAATTGAACTGAATCAGAGCCTGATATCTACAGACCTACAGACGTTCTCCATCTTAACTAAAACTAACCTTCAGCTCTTTTTTTTAAGGAAAAATGGGAAAAATATTGCACTTTGTAAAAGTTGACAGAGACAAATAGAAGAACTGCATATCCAAATTCAGGGGGACAGTTCAGTTTTTATTGGTACAAAGTTTTGGAAGTGTGGCAAAGTATGCAACCAAGGGCCTGGCAGGGTTTGACCCCTGACCCGGGTGAAGGTCAGGCGTGCTGACCAGTCACCTGAAGGGAAATTCTATCCGGCCATGATGACTCAGACGTATAGTGACCTCATGGTCACAGCTCTCCCTCTCTTTCCACCAGCGCGTCTTCCTGCTCCACGCAGGCGGCCATAGACTGTTTGCTTCACAGAGATCCCATTTCTGACACCAACCTCGGTCTGGTTTGTCACCATGTTCTTCATAACGATGTCCATCTTTGTGTTGGTCCATCATATAACATCCATTAATGTGTGTGGCTGTGTTTGAAGGTTTTTATAAATTCATAAAGCAGGATCCATTTTCTCACCACTCAGCAGTATAAATCACTCATCGCAGAAACACTTCCCCCTCTTTATTGAGCATGACTCAGTAGAAATTTTAAGGATAAGTTAAGACAGTCGATTTGTCAGGTAACAGCAATAAGCACATATATTATTGTTTCTCCTTCAGTTTATTATTAATCAAATGTGAAGAGAATGAAAGGAATCCAATATGAAGGTGAAATGTATAAACTTGGCCACATGGTGGCAGCATATGGCTGGATTCAGTTGTCATCACCATCATCAAAGACATCTGCTACAGTCCTGCAGGGCAGAGAGGACAGTTTATAGCTGCACACCGTTATAAAACACAACGTGGATCTTTCTACAATAAAGGGGAAAAAAGCAAATCCTTTTCATTCTCATGTTGCTTTATGTGTTTTTTTCCCCTAAAGATTATTTTCCAATTTGAAATAAGTGAAAATAAAACAATAAAAATCAGATGTTTTGTGTGAAAACATGAAACCAGATAATCATTCCACCAAATTCACTTTTAGTTAGAACCTAGAAATGATAGAAAGGGAGAAGTTTCTCTAAGCGAGACTTACTTATAGATTGATCCAGTAACTTCATCAACAAACCCTCCTGGAGAAAAAATGGGAAACAGAGGAGAGAAATATGAAGATCCAGGATCATCGCTCTGATGGGAAAGAGAAGCTGTTTTCTTTATGCTGATCTATTAAAGTCGAACTCTTACAGCGGCAGGCGCTCTGCATAAAGGCCATGTTCAGTCGAATCAATGTTCAGGACAGGAAATGTGCGCACAGCTTTGATCATTAGTTTGCTATCATCCAAACAGACCCAGATATTTACTAAACCACTGGTGATAATTAGTGAAAGTGTCCTTAAAACAAGAACTACTCTCTGGTTTATCCTTTTTCTTAGTAATTCTACACTCTTTTTTATCAATTATCTGATGTTGGTTCCTTTCCAGAAAAAAACAAACAAACAGATGAAATAAAACAACCAAAACAAAGAATGTCTCCTGAGAATGGTCCATAACCAGTCTGCTGCAACCTGCCGTTCCACAGCCACCATCATTGTCCCTTAAACTGTGAGAGCCGAACGTTCCGACCAGGAAGCGGAACATTCCTCCCTGTCCGTTCCCAGCCATTACTCCGCTCCACTACAGTATTTCCTTACAACCCTGTCCTCTATCACCACCTTCTAGTAACCTTCAAACTTAACAAAGTTCTCCTCATCCAGAAGATGGTTTCACTTTTCCAAACACGTCAGAGACGTTGATTTTTCAGTCATAATCCTGATCAGTCCAGAAATATTTGGTCCGTTTGATTTTATCGCATTTTAGTCCAACAATAGACGTCTTTCTTTTCACGTTGCTTGGACATAAATGATGTCGTCTTTTCAAATACCTTTTGCTCAGTGGGCAGCAGATCATTATCGGGTAATGCAGTTATAAATATGAAAGGATCTGGTCCTTTTTCCTGTGGTCTGACCTCAGGGTTGCCAGGGGCTGAAATGCCTCCCAGAGCTCTGGTTGACAGTTCAGACTAAGGCCTCCATTATGGCCGAAAAAGAAGACTTTGCCTGAAATGACGGGGTCTGGAGCCGGGTTAGCGGGCCCCTGGTGGGACCCAGCGGGGCCCAACCACAAAGCATATGCTGGATGCTGACTAACAGCAGCTGAAAACCTTTATCTCTGTCTCTCTAGGCATTGTATTTCTGCGAACCTGTGAGGAGTCGTCTCCAATGTCCAAACTATGGTTTTTGAACATTCAGATATTCTTCCTTCATATTACTGCATACAGGTGATCATGTTTAACCCTTTAATGTGATGCTCACCAGGCTTGCAAGCTGTTTCACAGAGAGGACACACATTGCAGAAAGAGCACATCTGTGGAGGAAAACAAGAGTCAGGTGAGTGAAAGGCTGCCACTGCTTCTCTCTTTGTTTAATAGTTGATCAGTGACGTTTCAAAGCGCCTGAACGTTTGTTTCTAACTGTGGAAGAAAATGATCAGTTGGGTGGAGCAGCCATCCGTTCCATCTCTGCTGTCTTTCAAGCCTCTTTGCATCTATTTGGGTTATCAAATCACTTTTTGATGATATATGATGATATCTCTTTAATTTAGGATTATTTGTGCTTTTATTGTCAGCGTATGTTTAATTAATCCTTAAGTTGTATGAAAGACTAAACATGAATAAGTTGTTCTAATGTCAATTGATAAATAAGAGTTTTTTTCTTTTAAAAGTGAATGATTTCACAATGATCAGAGTGTCTTAAGGAGCTTTAGAAAGAACCGAGGTTAAATGTCACACAGCTTCTCACCTTGCAGTCATCGCAGTGTTCAGACTTGTCTCCTTCCTCACAGGGGCATTTATCACAGCTGTCACAGTGCTGGAACAACAATGAGTGGTCAGCAGGAGAAACAGCGCCACACAGCTGCAGCTCTACAGCGCTGCAGCTGTGTGGCGCTGTAGAGCTGCAATCCCTGAACAGCTTACAGACATCAGCACTCAGGTCTACTGAACCTACCTCACAAAATTCACAGTATGAGCACAGGGAGCCTTTGTGATAAGCATGTTCCTCCTCCTCCTCCTCCTCCTCCTCCTCCTCATCATCATCATCTGTAACAATAGAAACAGACATTTGGCTTTGGAAGGTGAGGAATAAAGTAATGATTTCAGGACAAAAGCACCTCTGAAAGTTTGCTCAGGGCGGAGCTTAGATTCATTCATTCGACACATTTTCTTTCTGATCAACACAAAACTTCACTGAGTTGTAAAAATGTAAATGTTGTGTTTTGAATTGGCGCTAAATAAATAAACTGAATTTAGTAGAATTATACAAAAGCAAATAAAGCTTCGGGTTGGAAATTTGACCCCCGTTCCTTTAAAAAATGGTAAAGCGGATCCAAATGAGTGGATTTGACTTTAAAATAATCCATTCGTTGTAGACTGGTTAGTTTTGGACCCTTGTCCTGTTGGACACCAACCTGTCCACATTTCAGGCAGAGCAGCCAATGGCCACAGTGACTGTAAACAAACCCCTCCTCTTCGTTTTCACTCCACCTGTCATTGTCAGCTAAACACAGATTTGCTTTTCTTCACAGGAAGTTTGGCTGGAATGAGCAGACAGACATTTCTAAACAGGCTTCTTATCGGGCAGACCACCTCAGACCTGCTCACAGTCAAACCTGCTTCTCAGAACCTTTGGGCTGTTCTTCAGCTTCTAAACCTTTGATTTGAAGGCGACAGTTTGAGCCAGAGGCCTAAAAGTAGGAAGTGTTTTAAAAGGATCCTGGTTTGAAATCAATCAAACCGTTTGTGATTGGGCGGGACCTGCAGAATACCGATCCTTCATGCTGATGTTGGTCCTGATGCATCATCAACTGGTTCCAGATGAGTCCAACTTTATTGAGTCCACACAACGTTAACATTTACACATTTGTTTTTATCTAGATCGACTTCATATAAAATCCTCACTGGGGCATTTTGTTTCTGTCTGAAAATCTGGTTCTATTTAACATTTAAAGTGGTTTAATAAAAAAAGGTTATTTTGTTCTTTGATCTGTTGACATTTTCTCCATAAAGAATCTTGATATTTGTTACGAATTGAAGATTTGGAAACAGGAATAAATGTAGTTGCTTGTTTTCAGTGGAGTTTTTGTTAATGGAGGATATTTTCCTTATTATCAGTATTAAAGCTGCTGTCAGCTTCTTACCTCGTTAACCTGCTGGGATCTCCTGACTCAGGCGTCCACGGTCCTCACACAGCTTTACCAAACAGATCTGGGATGATTCATGCTCTCCATGCAGCTTTGCAGCCAAAATTAAAGCCCCGCCCCTTTGTAACAGAGATGCGCTGAAGCAGGTTGTGATCATTTGATTTATTGAATGAATGATAGCAGGTTAAAGAAATCTGGAGTCATGTTTTCACATGATGTTTCATAAATCACAGGTTTTTACCAAACAACAAGAGAAAAGTACACAACCCTGACATCTCTTTACAATTTGATAAAAAAAGAACAGCTGTTTCTCTCTTTTCCCAAACACTCGTTCCCTGAAACATCATTAGCAAAAATACCGAGGTAATATTTTACAGCAGATAAATTCAGATGTTTTTAATATTTGGATTCAGATAAAATGTTCTCCTTATAACAGTGTGTCTGAAATGTGCATTAAGAAATTCAGCACTTTAGAAAAAGAAATGTGGCACGCCATGACACTGAACACACACATGAGCAACACTTCCTGTCCGTAGCAGTTTGACATGAAGGCACAGCAGAGTGGAAATGAAAGTCAGAGCTGAGCGCAGGTTCAGCGCCATTAATGCTCCACAGAGAAAGAAAGAGACCACGAGATATGGGGAAAGAGAGAAACTCTGACGGGATTAAAGCTCAGATGGATTAATTTAGGTGTTGGCCCTCCTGCACCCCCCAACCCCCCCTCGCGCTTTATTCTCCCTCTGCCTGTCTCCCCATCTCAGTCCCACTATCACTGTCTCTCTTTCTTTCTCTGCAGATTCACATAAAGATCCATGTCAGTCTGAGCCAAAACAAAGGAGATGAACCTTGTTTTCAAATGAAACACAAATCAAAAGATCTCAGACTAGTGACCCCCCCCCCCCCCCCCCCCATGACTGAATCCCAAGACGGGCTTGGCTTGTGTGGAATTGCATTTTGGTTCTTTCTCTCTCTTTCAAATCATTGCGTCTGCAGTCCCCAGTTCATATCTAGCGTACTGTACGAAGGACCTCGGACAGTTGGACTTCAGGTGGGCCAGTTCAATTTCCCCAGACTGCTCATAACTCTAGTTAGGCAGAAAAAAAGAGCAGAGAGTCAGAGACAGCAGGAAAATAAACAGCTGCAAGGAGTGGAGGAGGGACTGATAACCAATCAGCTAACAGACATTCACCAAGAGATGATCAGCTTCTGCTATCAGTCCTGTAGCATACTAGCAAACTGGTGCCTGTGAAGCCATCACTGGCGGTGACATCAGCCACTGCAAGTGAAGCCGTCACTATCGGTGACATCAGCCACTGCCAGTGATGGCATCACTATCGGTGACATCAGCCACTGCCAGTGAAGCCGTCACTATCGGTGACATCAGCCACTGCCAGTGAAGCCGTCACTATCGGTGACATCAGCCACTGCCAGTGAAGCCGTCACTATCGGTGACATCAGCCACTGCCAGTGAAGCCGTCACTATCGGTGACATCAGCCACTGCCAGTGAAGCCGTCACTATCGGTGACATCAGCCACTGCCAGTGAAGCCGTCACTATCGGTGACATCAGCCACTGCCAGTGATGGCATCACTATCGGTGACATCAGCCACTGCCAGTGAAGCCGTCACTATCGGTGACATCAGCCACTGCCAGTGAAGCCGTCACTATCGGTGACATCAGCCACTGCCAGTGAAGCCGTCACTATCGGTGACATCAGCCACTGCCAGTGAAGCGTCACCACTGCCAGTGAAGCATCACTATCGGTGACATCAGCCGCTGCCAGTGGAGCCGTCACTATCGGTGACATCAGCCACTGCCAGTGATGGCATCACTATCGGTGACATCAGCCACTGCCAGTGAAGCCGTCACTATCGGTGACATCAGCCGCTGCCAGTGAAGCGTCACTATCGGTGACATCAGCCGCTGCCAGTGAAGCGTCACTATCGGTGACATCAGCCGCTGCCAGTGAAGCCGTCACTATCGGTGACATCAGCCACTGCCAGTGATGGCATCACTATCGGTGACATCAGCCACTGCCAGTGAAGCGTCACTATCGGTGACATCAGCCGCTGCCAGTGAAGCGTCACTATCGGTGACATCAGCCACTGCCAGTGAAGCCGTCACTATCGGTGACATCAGCCACTGCCAGTGAAGCCGTCACTATCGGTGACATCAGCCACTGCCAGTGAAGCGTCACCACTGCCAGTGAAGCATCACTATCGGTGACATCAGCCGCTGCCAGTGGAGCCGTCACTATCGGTGACATCAGCCACTGCCAGTGAAGCCGTCACTATCGGTGACATCAGCCACTGCCAGTGGAGCCGTCACTATCGGTGACATCAGCCACTACCAGTGAAGCCGTCACTATCGGTGACATCAGCCACTGCCAGTGAAGCCGTCACTATCGGTGACATCAGCCACTGCCAGTGAAGCGTCACTATCGGTGACATCAGCCGCTGCCAGTGAAGCGTCACTATCGGTGACATCAGCCGCTGCCAGTGATGGCATCACTATCGGTGACATCAGCCACTGCCAGTGAAGCCGTCACTATCGGTGACATCAGCCACTGCCAGTGAAGCGTCACTATCGGTGTCATCAGCCACTGCCAGTGATGGCATCACTATCGGTGACATCAGCCACTGCCAGTGAAGCCGTCACTATCGGTGACATCAGCCACTGCCAGTGAAGCATCACTATCGGTGACATCAGCCACTGCCAGTGAAGCCGTCACTATCGGTGACATCAGCCACTGGCAGTGAAGCATCACTATCGGTGACATCAGCCACTGCCAGTGAAGCATCACTATCGGTGACATCAGCCACTGCCAGTGAAGCCGTCACTATCGGTGACATCAGCCACTGCCAGTGAAGCCGTCACTATCGGTGACATCAGCCACTGCCAGTGAAGCCGTCACTATCGGTGACATCAGCCACTGCCAGTGAAGCCGTCACTATCGGTGACATCAGCCACTGCCAGTGAAGCGTCACCACTGCCAGTGAAGCATCACTATCGGTGACATCAGCCGCTGCCAGTGGAGCCGTCACTATCGGTGACATCAGCCACTGCCAGTGAAGCCGTCACTATCGGTGACATCAGCCACTGCCAGTGAAGCCGTCACTATCGGTGACATCAGCCACTGCCAGTGAAGCCGTCACTATCGGTGACATCAGCCACTGCCAGTGAAGCCGTCACTATCGGTGACATCAGCCACTGCCAGTGAAGCATCACTATCGGTGACATCAGCCACTGCCAGTGAAGCCGTCACTATCGGTGACATCAGCCACTGCCAGTGAAGCATCACTATCGGTGACATCAGCCACTGCCAGTGAAGCATCACTATCGGTGACATCAGCCACTGCCAGTGAAGCCGTCACTATCGGTGACATCAGCCACTGCCAGTGAAGCCGTCACTATCGGTGACATCAGCCACTGCCAGTGAAGCCGTCACTATCGGTGACATCAGCCACTGCCAGTGAAGCCGTCACTATCGGTGACATCAGCCACTGCCAGTGAAGCGTCACCACTGCCAGTGAAGCATCACTATCGGTGACATCAGCCGCTGCCAGTGGAGCCGTCACTATCGGTGACATCAGCCACTGCCAGTGAAGCCGTCACTATCGGTGACATCAGCCACTGCCAGTGAAGCCGTCACTATCGGTGACATCAGCCACTGCCAGTGAAGCCGTCACTATCGGTGACATCAGCCACTGCCAGTGAAGCGTCACTATCGGTGACATCAGCCACTGCCAGTGAAGCCGTCACTATCGGTGACATCAGCCACTGCCAGTGAAGCCGTCACTATCGGTGACATCAGCCACTGCCAGTGAAGCCGTCACTATCGGTGACATCAGCCACTGCCAGTGGAGCCGTCACTATCGGTGACATCAGCCACTGCCAGTGAAGCCGTCACTATCGGTGACATCAGCCACTGCCAGTGAAGCGTCACTATCGGTGACATCAGCCACTGCCAGTGAAGCCGTCACTATCGGTGACATCAGCCACTGCCAGTGAAGCCGTCACTATCGGTGACATCAGCCACTGCCAGTGAAGCGTCACCACTGCCAGTGAAGCATCACTATCGGTGACATCAGCCGCTGCCAGTGGAGCCGTCACTATCGGTGACATCAGCCACTGCCAGTGAAGCCGTCACTATCGGTGACATCAGCCACTGCCAGTGAAGCCGTCACTATCGGTGACATCAGCCACTGCCAGTGAAGCCGTCACTATCGGTGACATCAGCCACTGCCAGTGAAGCGTCACTATCGGTGACATCAGCCACTGCCAGTGAAGCCGTCACTATCGGTGACATCAGCCACTGCCAGTGAAGCGTCACTATCGGTGACATCAGCCACTGCCAGTGAAGCCGTCACTATCGGTGACATCAGCCACTGCCAGTGAAGCATCACTATCGGTGACATCAGCCACTGCCAGTGAAGCCGTCACTATCGGTGACATCAGCCACTGCCAGTGAAGCGTCACTATCGGTGACATCAGCCACTGCCAGTGAAGCGTCACTATCGGTGACATCAGCCACTGCCAGTGATGGCATCACTATCGGTGACATCAGCCACTGCCAGTGAAGCCGTCACTATCGGTGACATCAGCCACTGCCAGTGAAGCGTCACTATCGGTGACATCAGCCACTGCCAGTGAAGCCGTCACTATCGGTGACATCAGCCACTGCCAGTGAAGCGTCACTATCGGTGACATCAGCCACTGCCAGTGAAGCGTCACTATCGGTGACATCAGCCACTGCCAGTGAAGCGTCACTATCGGTGACATCAGCCACTGCCAGTGAAGCCGTCACTATCGGTGACATCAGCCACTGCCAGTGAAGCGTCACTATCGGTGACATCAGCCACTGCCAGTGAAGCGTCACTATCGGTGACATCAGCCACTGCCAGTGAAGCGTCACTATCGGTGACATCAGCCACTGCAGACAGGCGGGTTTTACTGTTGATGCTTTTGGGTCAAAGGTCTTCAAATCCGGATTGAACAAAATAGTCAAAGTCTGACTAAAGTTCAGGGGCCAGCAGTGGTTGATGCTGGGCCACTCCCAGTCTGCCCAGTTTGAAGGATGCTACAGACTGGGAGCATCCCAGTCTGCAGGATGCTGCAGATCAAAAGGCCAAACACAGAGACGACACAAAGAGCAGCATCTACTCAGACTGACCTTCATGATCGTCGTCATCATCGTCATCATCATCATCGTCGTCATCATCATCGTCGTCGTCATCATCATCATCGTCGTCATCATCATCATCATCATCATCATCATCGTCATCATCATCATCGTCGTCGTCATCGTCGTCATCATCATCATCGTCATCATCGTCATCATCATCGTCGTCGTCATCGTCATCATCATCATCGTCGTCATCGTCATCATCATCATCATCATCGTCGTCATCGTCATCATCATCATCGTCATCGTCGTCATCATCATCATCATCATCATCATCGTCGTCGTCATCATCGTCATCATCATCATCATCGTCGTCATCATCATCATCGTCATCATCATCGTCATCATCATCATCATCAGCCATCAGGCCCTCCTCAGTGTGGAATGGCAGGTCTTGGGCCTTGGCGATGGGGGCCAGTGGGGTGTGGAAGGAGCAGAGCAGTGCAAGCAGCATTGCAAGGATCAAACTTCTTAATGAGGCCATTTTAGCGACTGGGATTTAGTGAACTATAGTGAAAAAAACCTGGAATCACTGCAGGAGTCCAGCGCTGCAGCTTCTCTACCTATTGTCCAGCACACGCAGTGCCTGAAGGACTCAGCCGCGCTCAGAGATAGACAGCAGGTTAATCAGCATCCAACTAAAAAGGTCCTGTTCACTGCTATTAGTCCCAGTTGAGACCGAGAGACTTGCTCCAGGTTCCTTCAAATAAAATCCAGGAGAAAGCAGGAGGCCGAGCCTTGAATCTTGGGCCACTTTCAACGTTGGACGTCAGGTGTGATAGTCTGAGCGGAGAGCCGTCAGTAACTGGTCGATGTTGGAGGCACAGATAGGACTAATGTGAGAGCAACAGAAAAAGAGGTAAGCTGAGAAGAAGGGGGGCAGTGGGACTGACTGACAGGGGCAGATGTTGGTGGGTAGGCCTGTGCTATCCATAAATCAAGAAAGCAGGGAGTGGCTGAAGGGGAATCAGTGGACCACTCTTGTGTTTTAATTTAAGATCCAATATTTAAGTTTTACTGAGGTGATCTGCAGTCATGAAAAGTAGGTATAAAGAAGATCAGTGAGCCATAGGTGGAGGATTTCCAGCCTAGACCCTGACTGGGGGGATAGCTTTACATTTTATAGGTTGGGTCTTTAAATTTTGGAATCTCCGTGTGTCTTTCAACATCTTCTGTTTGTTCAGAAATGTGAAGGTCAATCGACATGTTCTTAAAGATTAAGGCTGATCATTAACCTCTGAATCTGTTTTCCTGCATTAGTTTCAAGTCTTTCATTTTAAAGGCTCTTCTTCTGCAAATGTTTAAGTTTCTAAGAGGTTGATGCAAGAAACAACCGAGTGAAACACAAACCCAAATAATGTGATATAATAAGATCAGTTTTTGTGAATGCTGACCCCATGGTGATTGATCTGATTTCATAAAGGTTGCCCCCCTGGCTGCTGCAGCTCATGGGTATCCCACATAGGAACAGCTCAGTTCCTGGATGTATTTGATGATGAGAGGGAAGGCAGCCATGAGCACGTTCAGGTCCTCAGGGGATAAATCCACCAGCTTTTAATGACTCTGGGACTGAATCCGAGTGTTGTGGTTTAATGTTATCATGGGGGGTAATGAACGTTTCAGCTTCTTGGCACAGCCACTAAAGATGGACGCTGGTGGAGTTTAGCATGAAGTTGGACATGGTGACGTGTGTCAAACCCTTTCTATTAAATTATGTTCGTTTTTCAGAATCTGCTGATGAAGTCGAAGCCTGTTGGCTGAAGAAAGCCTTGGTTTGCAACTCATCTCTTTTCTTTCCTCCCCCTACATGCTAACCCCAGAATAGAGCAATTTGTAAAGGGAGGAGTTGAAACCTGCTCTATTTAAAGCTCCACACTGTCAGAGTCAGTGTAATGTGATCCTGCCTGGCTCTGCCTGACAGAGCAGCACCGGTTCTCCCTCCTCATGTATGACAGACACCTCCTTATCCTTCATATCAAAAATCAAAAACACTCCACTGGGAGCTTTGTTGCTACGATGAGCCTAAAGAAAATACACTTTAATATGATTTGGCCAAATCTAAATCCTTTCTTTGTTCAAAATCTCTCGTGTCAGACTAAATATTCAGAAAGGATCAAATGATGAATGATCCATGATAAAGAATGAGCTTAATGCTCAGATAGAACAAAGTGTTTAAAATGTCCTGAACAAACCAGTAAGACAGCTGAGTGTGGGATATAAACCAGTATCAGGTTGGTTTAGCTGAACCTTTAGTGACACAGAGGAAATGATAATGATAGCTTTGAATAACATATAATCACTTTTTAAGCATTAGATGTTGACGCAGCCTCTGGACGTTACAGTTAGTTAATTTAAGATGTTAGCAGCAGGGAGAAACAGCTGAGATGGACGAAGCTGAGGGCAGAAGGAGGGAGGAGATCAGGTCAAGATGAAGACTGCAAAGTGGCTGAAAGTGGAGAAGAGCTGAGACATGCCAACCACATTTCTCCTTCCTCCGCTCACTCCGACCCACAGCGCCCGCTTAGCTGACCAACGCTACTTCCTCTGACCGCTAATGAAAAGTTTACATTATAAGATTCAGTGACATTTATCTGGCTGTTTGGAGGATTTATCAGAAGAAGGATGTCGGTAAACACATTAAGCAGATTTTAAAAACCAATGTCAATAGATATTTATTTTTAATGAGAAACAAAGGTGTTGCTAAGGGTGTGCTGTGGCAAAGAGAACCCGTCATCGGCCCATTCATCAACCTGGATCTGAAATTCCTCAGCAGGATTAATTTCCCTGAAATCCAGAGCCAAATTCATCCATGGCTCTTTCCATGTAAGGACTGGCTAAAGAGGGAAATCTCCTTCCAGGATACTGTTACCCAAGGGGGGTGGTGTTTTACTCTGGGTGTGGGTTGGAGGTAAAGGAACTCAGAGGTTAATATAAGTACTTGATGATACTGCTGGCACAGAGCTATCAGCACTAGATCTGTAATTCATTTGATTTCTATGCCTCCAATGACCAATCCTTGTCATCTCTGGAGACTTTATAGATCCATTTCAATTAGATCATTTAGGCATATTAAAGGTTCAAAGTTTTCTATCTAAGGAAAACCAGCTGATTGCATCGACTCATTGACTCTTCAGCAATCCCTCACACTAAGCATGCTTGTAGCGACAGTGGAGAGGAAAAACTCCCTTTGAACAGGAAGAAACCTCCAGCAGAACCAGGCTCAGTGTGAGCGGCCATCTGCTGAGGCCCACTGGGGTTCAAGGAGACAGAAGCAGACATAGAAAAAGAAGCATAGATACAAAAGGCAACTGTCAACCAGCTCCACAGGCGGCCCCGTCCAGGAAACACACAGCCAGGCAGACGAGCTCCGAGCCAGCTCCCATGTCAGAGGATGAAGAGAGCACATCCAGTTAGTCACAGTCAGAGAAACAGGACTACACTGGAAAACAGGCCAAGCTCCAACATCTAGAAACAAAGGTGTTGATGGCAGCAGCACAGCTGATATTTCTCTCCAGGATGGAGTCACAGCCAAACAGGAACAGACCAGATGAAGCTACTATGAGAAAAAGCAGAGAGAGCAGAACGTTAGAGATTGAACTAACAGATTCTGCAGAGTGGGAGAATAGAGATAGAATGAAGCAGAATGATGAAAAAGGGGTCCCTATGTCCTCCAGCAGTCTAAGCCTAT
Organism: Cyprinodon tularosa; assembly: GCF_016077235.1. Lineage (NCBI taxonomy): Eukaryota > Metazoa > Chordata > Actinopteri > Cyprinodontiformes > Cyprinodontidae > Cyprinodon > Cyprinodon tularosa. Next base: position 2,374 of record NW_024038378.1, on the reverse strand, counting down.
AGCAGCAGAACTATAGAGATAGCTCAGGATAACCTGAGCCACTCTAACTAGAAGCTTTATCAAAAAGGAAAGTTTTAAGCCTAGCCTTAAAAGTAGACAGGGTGTCTGCCTCACGGACTAAAACTGGTAGTTGGTTCCACAGGAGAGGAGCCTGAGAACTAAAAGATCTGCCTCCCATTCTACTTTTAGAAATTCTAGGAACCACTAGTAAACCTGCAGATTGAGAGCGAAGTGCTCTGTTAGGAACATAAGGAACAATCAGATCTCTGATATCAGATGGAGCTTGGCCATTTAAGGCTTTATATGTGAGAAGGAGGATTTTAAATTCTATTCTGGATTTAACAGGAAGCCAATGAAGAGAAGCCAGGATAGGAGAGATATGATCTCTCTTTTTCATTTTCATTAGAACTCTGGCTGCAGCATTTTGGATCAGCTGAAGGCTTTTAACTACAGTTTGTGGACTTCCTGATAGTAAAGAATTACAATAGTCCAGCCTTGAAGTAACAAATGCATGGACTAGTTTCTCAGCATCACCCCTGGACAGGAGATTGCTCATTTTAGCAATGTTCCTCAGATGAACGAAGGATAACAGTGGAAATTAATCCCATGCTGTCTAATAACTCTACCAATTGGGAGCATGTATAAAGTAAAGAGAATTGGTCCTAGCACTGATCCCTGTGGTACTCCACAGGTAACCTTTGAGCGTGTTGAAGATCTATCATTAACATGAACAAACTGAATTCGATCAGATAGATAAGATTTAAACCAGTCTAGTGCTGTTCCTTTAATTCCAACAAAATATTCAAGTCTTTCTAAAGAATATTATGATCAACTGGATCAAATGCAGCACTAAGATCCAACAGGACGAGCACAGATACAAGTCCATTATCTGAGGCCATGAGAATATCATTAGTGACTTTCACCAGAGCTGTTTCAGTGCTATGATGAGCTCTAAAGCCAGACTGAAACTCTTCAAAAAGTTCATTATGGTGGAAGTGATCGCACACTTGTTTGGCAACTACTTTCTCAAGAATTTTAGATCAGAAATATGCTCCAAAAAACTTAATAATAAATAAATCAATCATTTTTGGTGAAATAAATAAAGTCTGGAAAATGGATTTAAGATTTATGTGAAGGATAGCAGAGCAGGAAGTTTTTGTCTCAGATAGTAGCGTAAAGGCTGTGCTGCAATGGATGGAGCAACCTCAGGGTCTGAGAAAAAACCTTCAAATGCTCCTAGAAGCAGTAGCAGAGCAGCAGAGGCTCTGGGAAATCCCGGTTTCAAGACAAAAGAGTTCAGCCTAAGACGATGTGCAGAAATCAGCTGGTTCTTTATTGGGTTTCATGTCAGGGATCATAAAGCAAACAGAACAACTTTAAACACTGATTTCCTGCATGCAGCTTTGATGGGTTCAGGCAGCTTTAAATCAGATCCATCTGATCTCACAAGGCCAGATATGGAGGTTTCTATGGTGACAGACGGGGCTAAAGCTCTCCTGTCACACAACAACATGCAGACTGACCTTTCTATACAAAAAAGAAAAATATAGATTTTCTCATAACAAAAAATCAAACCACTAGAATCCCCCAAATAGGAAACTAGAGATTGTTAAAGATGAAAGTCCTGAGTGTTCCTCACTCTGAGACTAATCCACTCCGAGTCCCAGAGTTTAAAGTCAGCCAGAGCTGCAGGGGTTAATCCACAGCTCAGAGTTCTTCTGCACTGGGAAGGCTGGGAGGACTGGGATGTGAAGCTCAGCTTTGAGACAGTGCCGAAACCTCTATAAAAATATAAAAATAAAGATTAATGAAAGAAAACAATATTCTATTCAACTCAGTTCTATCCTTAACTATTCTGTTCTATTACTATCTGTTCTATTCTAAACCCTGTGACTGATCTCATTACCTCTGAGTGGAGGAGGCGGCCGGCTGCTTCCCACCAACTCACTCTGAGACAGAGCTTCAGTCATCCAGCAGAGGGCGCTGCAGCAGTACTCCACCTGGAGAAGAGACAGTGATGCATGAGTGCTGAGCGGGCAGCTTCGCTGCCTGTCTGCCTGCCTGTCTGTCTGTCTGCCTGCCTTTCTGCCTGCCTATCTGCCTGCCTGTCTGTCTGTCTGTCTGCCTGTCTGCCTGCCTGCCTATCTGCCTGCCTGTCTGTCTGTCTGCCTGTCTGTCTGTCTGTCTGCCTGTCTGCCCTCCTGTCTGTTTGTCTGGCTGTCTGCCTGCCTGTCTGTCTGCCCTCCTGTCTGTTTCTCTGGCTGTCTGTCTGCCTGCCCGTCTGTCTGTCTGTCTGCCCTCCTGTCTGTTTCTCTGGCTGTCTGTCTGCCTGCCCGTCTGTCTGTCTGTCTGCCTGTCTTTCTGCCTGCCTGCC
>NW_024038377.1:0-46706 GCF_016077235.1 Cyprinodon tularosa | reverse complement strand
AAAAGGGTGTTAAATGATATCTAAGCCTTCATTTTTTACAAACCAGTCTGGATGACTTTTAAAATTAGCTGTGATAGCTGTTCACGGTGTGTAAAATGTTTTACTCACTGAAATGTGTTCTCTAAAACCAGAGATGTTTTAGCATAGTAGTATGGACGACGAGATGATTGAAAATTAACGCAACGGAGATCTAGTCCTATTGGCAGACATTCATTTAAAATGTAGGCAACGGCATGAAAAAAGTGGTTTCTACTTTTACTTTTATACTTTAAGTAAATTTACAAGCCTGTACTTTGTTACTTTTACTTGAGTAAAGAAATTTAATCAGTACTTCCACTTTTACCAGAGTATTTTTTAACCCAAGTATCTGTACTTTTACTCAAGTACGGAAAGTGAGTACTTTTGCCATCCCTGCTAAAGAGTGTAGAGCCCTTGGGTTTTGTTATATTCATATAAAGTCAACGTTATTGTTCTGCTTATTATGCTCATTACCTGATTACAATACGTTATTACAATATTGTGTTTTTTAATGTATAAAGAGAGGAAGTTGAACATTTGACCTATATTCACAAAAAGACTGAAGTTTGCACACCTACATATATAACTATAACCCCCTTCATGTAAATGGTGTAGCATAACAGGAATAAAATGATCTACAGGTTTAAACATATCAATTCATAACCTCATGTTATTTACTGCTGAAATAATAAAAAAGCAAAAAAACAAATATATTAAAACTAGGTGGACTCCATACTTCCAAAGCTTTTATAATAATAGTTTGCTTTGGTCCTTTCTTGGTCATATCATTTATAATGTCTGTGACAACTTCTAAGTGGAAGTTTTGCCCACGGTTTATTTCTGTATTTCTTCAGTTCTTTAAGGTTTACAGACATCTGTTTTTGGAAGGCTTATTTTCAATAGCATTTAATTTAGTTTGCAGTTTGCTGGAATTCAAAACTGAAATTTTTAATCAGGATTTTGTTCTGAAAATACAGCTTTTGGTTCATTGTCATTTGCATTACTATGCATTGACCAAGCTTTTGAAGAGGGGGATTTACTATTGACAACAACTTAACACGTTTTTGTACCGTGGAATTATAGTTAATGACTAAATGTTGCTTTTGCCCTGTGGTTGCAAAGTGTGCCCTGTTTTGATATTTAATCACTAGACATCTGTATTTTAGCCTCCTGTTTTTGGAACATTATTCCAAATGCCTTGTCGTTTAAGAGATGAAGCTGTACAATTAGCAGTCCTGCTGCAACATTCATTCTCCTTCAAACATTTCCAAGAAAGATAAACCTACTATCTATTACTTATGGTCTAACAATAAACTTTAATATAAAAAATAATTAAGACTAAAGAATGAGATGCATCTGTTTTATATTTCTATTTTACGGAGACCCTAAAGGGACATAGAGGAAAAAAAAAAAAATTTGCGAGATCTCGCAATACGTTTGCGAGATCCCACAAAAGCATTGCGAGATCCTGCAAAAGTTTTAGGGGCTCCGTACTTTTGAAATGTCTCTCACTTATGTTAAGTGCATGTATGCAGCCAAGTACACTTTTAATGTCTTTACATGTCATGCCAATACCAAAATAGAAATCAACAAACTTCCCCCATGGATGATGCGTTTGCGCCTCCATTGTTTTGTGTCTGTTTTACTTCCGGTTCATTGACATATGAAAACTTTTTGCGCGATCTTGCAAAATATTTTTTTTCCCTCTATGTCTCTTTAGGGGCTCCGTACTATTTTTCAAATACCCAAGCATCACATGCTCTGGATTTGAACATATTCTTTTGCAAAGTCAACTTCAAGGAAGATTAGCTACACTATAAAAAGAAGAAATGCCTTACAGACATTTTATTTTGCTGTGGAATTAATGATGAGATTGTTTCCAATTGCATTAAAGAATGAATGTGCATGAGTTGTTGCTTAATTGCTGATGCTTCACCTTTCTGAGATACTTAACACACAACTCTAGACCAGCATACTCTGATAGAGATGGTAGCAGGTGCTGATGATTAGTCAATCAAGTGGATCTGTTTAGCAGCACTAGGCTACTTTCCCCCCTCTAAATCCACCTGAATGATGAAAATAAGGTTTTAAAGATTTAACAGCATTCAATTAGATAGATTTTGTTATATTTACTTAATGAAAAATGGTTGTGAAACATTTTGTGCTTTGAATACAGTTCGGGTTACAGATAAGTAATCTTGAAATCTGGTATAAAAAAAAGTTAATGTTACTTTCTGTTTAGAATGAAAAGGAGTTTTTTTTCCTTTTTCATGCAGTTTTGTGAAGAGAAGGGTACACAATAAGATCTAAACCAAACTGCATTCACAGTGGGATCTGAAAATCCAGCTACTTAAAAGCACTCAGAAGTTTATGATATTTTAATGAGAGAAATTAAAGTAAAAAGATAATCAAAATTGCTTGTTTTCTTGAATTTGATTTATAGTTTATAAATTTGAGTGCAATATATTTTTAGCATTTCAGGCATTGCCGAAGTACTTTATGGTTACCAATTTTCTCTCCCTTTGCTGCAGACTGGTGGCAGAAATACTGACCTCCCTGCTACTACAATACAATTAGTATAGAAAGTGAATGGATTTGTTGGATACCTCTACCAGAGCTTGGAAAACAGTTTTCATGCTTTTAAGAAAGACCAAATGTCAAAAGCTTTGGCAATCTTTTTGTATCTAAATCCAGCTTTCAACTTCACCACAAGTATCTCAGACCTGCATCGTGTGTTTCTTGTTCGTCATGATGCTCTCTACCCTTAAACAGACTTCTCCGTATGTCACAGAGCAGGTGCATTTATATGGAGACTTGATTATGAACAGGTGGATTTTATTTATCATCTGTCATTTAGTTCAACATTGGATCATTCAGAGATCCTCTCTGAACTTCTGGAGAGAGTTTGCTGCACTGAAACTAAAAAGGCTGATTAATTTTGCACAACCTACTTCACACCCACTTCACACACCAACATCATTTGGCTATGAGGTTTTATTTATTTTAAATATTCCAATCTTTTTACATGCAAAACATAATGCCTAGAGCTGATCTTCCTCTTTTAGGGTTTTATTTTTAAAAACAGGCTCAAACTGATGGTGATTTGCATCATACTGTTGGTGCAAAACTTTAAAAAGGCATTATGGCAGGCTGTTTTGACATTTCTTTGTTGTCCTCTCTGTTGATCCACTTGTAGATCTCTACAATAAGATTCTTCCTGGTCAAAGTGCATTCCTTCTGGTCAGATCTGTATATATAGATATTTTGCAAGTAAATTTCAGGATGAAAAATAGCACTGTACAAGTAAGATTAAACTTTCAGACACCTAAAAATCTTTACTTATTTTAAGAAGAAAAAATATCGAAGGCCGAATGTGGAAGGTTAGTCTGTCTACCAGTTACTGTTAAAAGGACAGAGATTAGGAATGCACTCTGCAAATCTGTCCTTTATTAGAGTGTTAAAAAGAAAAACCTGATGAAAAAGACTACAAATCTAAAGGAGACAGTAGACTGTGGACTAAGATGCTGTGGTGGGATTACATGAATCTTTTCACATCAGGACAATTTCTTACACCAAAGCACATAAACATCAATCAGGCTGAACAGTTTTAACATGTTTTGCAAAGAAGAATTACCAAAAAAAAAAAAAAAAAAAATAATAATAATAATATATATATACTTTTCTGTGTTTTACTTATTACTTTTTTTTTTTTTTATCAAAAACTCTAATGTACTCTACTACTATCTACTTTTCATTAAAAAGACTCTATTCCTGTATGGTGTCAATTATTATTACTTGCTTGTGTTGATGTGTCACACAGGTAAAGGAGAAAAAGCCCTAGGATACTTTTTACTTTCTACCACACTACAGTGTGAGTGTGTGTTGTGTGCTTTTGGTTTGCTATTTTTGTTACACCCTTTTAAGCAGTATCTCTATGGTACAGATGTGTTACTAAATGATATACACAAATAACGAGAAAATAAAGAACAATAATATGCATATAGCAGGAAAATACAAAGCTCTCGCATACAGTATCTTGATTAATCCAATGAAAATGGATGTTGACAATACTTACATCAGAGCCTTTATTTAGGTAATACATGCACGTCTTTTTGAGTGTTTGTTCCATTGTTGTTCCTGTTTAAAGTTTGCTGCTATGACAATCATTATCATTAGGTGCACTTTTCTGCTTTTGATGATTTAAAATCTTCCCCATCTCCTTGAACATTTTTTTAAAGAGTGTATGTGACACTCAACATGGCACTGAGCAGATGACAAAACAGTTGCTATATGTTGTGCCATATGCCATGATCGTGCTTTTTGGACATTGGGAACCATAGACCATATTTCATCTTGACATGATGACCAGAGAAAAGGATAAAAGTTTGGTGAACAAGCAGCTATAAGAACTCAGCAGCCCCCCCTTTTCAGCCAAAGCAGTCACAGGCAAGTCACATTGCAACCCACAGAGGTGTGACTTCCCAGCCCCCTTTGTATGAGGACAGAATAAACCACAGAACGCACAGTATTCTTTCTCTTTCCCTTCTCTCTAGCCTATGAAGCTGGGGTCCACTTTGGCAGGGTCTTAAGCAAAAATGGAGATCTGGGCCCAAGGGGACCCAGATCTCCAGAATCATCAATAATAAGTCATCATGGTGACCTTTCAGAAACAAACTGCTGCAAAACAGATTTTTTGCAACACATTTTTTCTTGTGTTTATGAACTTAAAGAACCAGATTGGAAGAGAAGGATCCCGGCTGTGAGCTTTAGACAAAGAAACCCTTGGTTGCTGTGGACTAGACTGCTGGGCTGCTGTTGGATGAAACTCAAGCCTTCCAAATGGAAATGGACAAAAAAAGGTTTGCAGGTCTGGCACAATTAGGGACAGAACAAACAATATGTCTTTTGGTGATGTTGATCATTTCATGTGTTTAATGATGAGTAAAGATAAAGCTAACAGGATGGACTGCATGCTATGCTATAGTAACATCTTGTGAGCTTTTGTTGAAGCTTGGACAAGCTTTATTTCACTAAGGGTTTAAACACTGATATAACATTAGTGTTCATTTGTTCCTCATATGCCCATTACATGTCATTTAATGGAATCCTCATGTCTATTCGTGCTAGCTATTTGAAAAAGGGTAAAGAATAATTTGATTAAAGGTTATTTGTTCTTGATTAAGCAAATCATTTAATAAAACATTATTTGGCCAAATGATGTTTTAGTCACCTCATGGATTTGCATTGTGAATTGATCTGAAAACATTCCAATTTCTCTGAAAAAAAGCTGATTTGATCACATTCCAAATTCTTCCAGATAAACTTTGCTTTTCAAACACAAAATCCACCTTAAACTGTAATATGGTTATCACCCACGTTTCCCCTTCCTCTTTGTACATAGTAGTTTAGTTTAATTGAGTTTCACTAGTTTTCTTATATTTTGAACAGAAGTTGTGGTGAATATATTCCATGTATAAGCAGAATTAACTGGTTGACCATGATAAGAGCTCAAATCACTCTTTCATTTATTATTCTAACACACCACTAGTAGGGCGTGTGTTTATAAACAATATATAACAGCCCACATAATGTCTGATTAAATAAGATATTTACCACCCCTACTGGGGAGGGCAATAAGCCTCTTAAAGTATCAGAAATATAAATTCCCAGCTGGCTGGGAATTGAATAGAATATAAATCCACAACATATAGAACCAATGGCTGACTCATGGAGTCTTGTCTCAGCAGATATTCAGCAGGAATTATTTCTGTTTTTAGTCAGAATGATCTGAGCCCCTGAAGGCGTGGACTGACACACAAGGCCAGTACTGACGAAATATCGACCACGGTTAATAACGATGACCTACTGCCTCATTATGAGCAGCAGTGGGATGATAAGGCTCCTTATGATCCTCCTAATATGCTGATTCTGAAAATTATCAAGGGATTCATCTCAGACTCTTCAGGCAGCCAAATGGCAGCTCAGACTGAAAGAGCTATCGTATGTTTCTGACCTATGTTGGAAGTTTAACAGATCAGAGAGTACTATCCATGTCAATCTGTCTTTGTCATACACCAGATTGTAATCATGAAAATAATGTTTACATTTTTATAATAGGTAAATACTTGCATGAAAAGTTAAGACAATTTTGCATAAAACATGGCGTACTTCTAAATTTGCTGCTCAAGTATAAACTGTCTCATACTTTGTCAAAATCAAAACTAGCTTTCTTGGCTATGATTGTGTTCTAAACCAAGGATTTGTGTTCATTTTTTTAAAGGATTTGACTGTTTTTTGAGGCTGTGTTTGAAAGACATTAAAATGCAGTTATTAGTACTGGTTGCATGATTGTTATGGCTTTCGGATTGTAGTTTGCTCACTCCCCAGATGCCTGCAGTTACCTCCATTTCCTTCCACAGTGCAAAGACACAGCTGTAAGGATTTCAAGCTGGACGCAGGTGTGAGCATCCATGGTTGTCAGTCTGATCTAGCTCCATAAGCTGGAAAGGACGGATAGAATGCAAAGAAGTTCACAGTTATATATTTTAGCCCCCCAAAAATATTTCAAAGATTCAAAATATTTTCAAGTTTGCTACATTTTGATCTCGTGCCTAAATGCTGTGTATAGCGGTCCTTCAATAAATGCCTGCCTCTTAATTAAAGGAAAATGTTATATTTTACAGACTTTTGTATGTGTTCTATATTGTTAAATTTGTTTACATTTTTTTCCACCACAAAAAATGACTAGAAAAAGAGGCAGACCAGGAACAATTTTAAAGAGATTTTACCAAACAACTGATATTATAAAGTTATTATAATGTCATATAGTAAGGCATTTAGCAGCTGGGTAAGTCTCCCCTTTCTCTACATAATTAATGTATACATTGATGATACATAATCAGCGCTTTAGTTCTAAAGTGCAATACTGAATACTGTGAGTCAAACCATTTCAACTGTGTTTCAACCTGGAGAGACTCATATGCAGAAACACAGACTTTTGTTGATGTGAAGAAATGTATGTATCTATAAATGTATCTATATGTATCTATAAAATCTTTAAATGCAGAGTCTTGAATGATCAACTAATCTTCCAGCAGTTGCAACCATTGGCTAGGGTGGGAACAAGAGGCATTTGGTGTCCAGGTCAGAGACTTCCACCTGAATTTACACATAGGCTTCATACGTCAGAGTACAGCTAGCTAACGTCTTGCTTGACTCTAAAGATAAATTCCGAAAGCGAACACTGAGTGGTGCAGGGCATTTCCATGTTAGGCCTATTTCAATGAACTCCCGGGAGTGAATAAATAGCCCGCAATGCAAAGTACCCTTTCTGAGTGATGCAAATGGTGCATTTTGTAATAGAGTCACTATAGGACCAGTTTGATATAACACAATTTAATACAATATATACAATTAGGGGGTCCCTGCTCCATCTCGCCATCAGTTTGGGGGGCCTTGACCTGGAAAATGTTGAAGACCCCTGCACTAGTGAAATGCCAAGCCATAAAACCGTTAAATGTATTTCAACTCAAAAATCTTTATTGTTAAGGGCTTGTCTTATGATGACTGCAAGCGATTTCCAAACTCTGCGAAAGGTACAATATCGTAGTCCAGATACCACATTTTCTTCCTTTTTTAAATGAAAAGACAATGTTTCTTATTTTTGATTAATATAGATGCGTTTTAAATGTTATACATGTTGAGTATTTAATTTAGAATATATAAAATGTGTTTATGCAAATACACTGACAGTGGAATCAAACATTATGAATAAAGCAGATTTACAGAGTTTGTTGTTATTGACTTATTTTGGGGCAATCAGACATCTTCTCTGGGGCCATTGAGGCATGTACACGGTGTGTCATCCTCACTCTGTTTGGTGCACCTGTCAGGGTGAGACAAATTACTCCTTCTGGTGTCTTGACTTTGCTGACCTTTGCAAAGCAATCATCTTGCTCTGCCCAACTTTAGCTTGAAAGAAGGTCAAAATTGAACGGAACATCTATCCACCCACATCTGCTTGTGAAAGCCACACGTCACAGCCTAAAAGAGTGGCAGCTGCAAGTCAGTAATCAGTCAGTCAGTGACTTGAACCATTTCAAAGAAGCTTTGGGGTTAATGTTTTGTGCATAGAGAATGAATAAAGTGTGAACTGACACACATCCAGCACCGACAGCTGCATTGGTTACGTAAAATGGAAATGTGCACTTGTTATTTGGTAAAAATTCACAACAGAAATATACAAAGGATTCTTTATTCATTTAGTTCACTGATCAGTGTTTTTTTTTATTATTCCTGCTGATGAGGAATTGTTGAGGTTTTAATCAATTTTCAAGAAACCATCAAAGCTGAAGATGAGGAAGATAGAAAAAGAGATCAGTGAATTCCAGCGTGGAACTGTGATAGGATGCCACCTGTGCAACAAATCCAGTCGTGAAATTTCCTCGCTCCTAAATATTCCACAGTCAACTGTCAGCTGTATTATAAGAAAATGGAAGTGTTTGGGAACGACAGCAACTCAGCCACGAAGTGGTAGGCCACGTAAACTGACGGAGCGGGGTCAGCGGATGCTGAAGCGCATAGTGCGAAGAGGTCGCCAACTTTCTGCAGAGTCAATCACTACAGACCTCCAAACTTCATGTGGCCTTCAGATTAGCTCAAGAACAGTGCGCAGAGAGCTTCATGGAATGGGTTTCCATGGTCGAGCAGCTGCATCCAAGCCATACATCACCAAGTGCAATGCAAAGCGTCGGATGCGGTGGTGTAAAGCACGCCGCCACTGGACTCTAGAGCAGTGGAGACGCGTTCTCTGGAGTGACGAATCGCGCTTCTCCATCTGGCAATCTGATGGACGGGTCTGGGTTTGGCGGTTGCCAGGAGAACGGTACTTGTCTGACTGCATTGTGCCAAGTGTAAAGTTTGGTGAAGGGGGGATTATGGTGTGGGGTTGTTTTTCAGGAGCTGGGCTTGGCCCCTTAGTTCCAAGGAAAGGAACTCTGAATGCTTCAGCATACCAAGACATTTTGGACAATTCCATGCTCCCAACTTTGTGGGAACAGTTTGGAGCTGGCCCCTTCCTCTTCCAACATGACTGTGCACCAGTGCACAAAGCAAGGTCCATAAAGACATGGATGACAGAGTCTGGTGTGGATGAACTTGACTGGCCTGCACAGAGTCCTGACCTCAACCCGATAGAACACCTTTGGGATGAATTAGAGCGGAGACTGAGAGCCAGGCCTTCTCGTCCAACATCAGTGTGCGACCTCACAAATGCGCTTCTGGAAGAATGGTCAAAAATTCCCATAAACACACTCCTAAACCTTGTGGACAGCCTTCCCAGAAGAGTTGAAGCTGTTCTAGCTGCAAAGGGTGGACCGACGTCATATTGAACCCTATGGATTAGGAACGGGATGTCACTTAAGCTCATATGTGAGTCAAGGCAGGTGAGCAAATACTTTTGGCAATATAGTGTATATATATATATATATATATATATATATATATATATATATATATATATATATATATATATATATATATATATATATATATATATATATATATATATATATATATATATATATATATGCAATACAAAAGGCTAACCCCTTGGCTTGAAATCAAAAACATGCTATCTTTTACAGAAGTAAGAATGCTTCTATTGATTAATTCTTATAAAAGATAACAAATAAGATCTGTTCATTAAGTGCACCAAATAAAGATGGTAAAATCTTCAAACTTCTGAGGACTTTAAAAAGAACTAAGGCTGGTCAAAATGCAAATATCATTTTCAGGTTTACTAGTTAGTTTTAGGAGTAAGTAGTTAATTTTAATGACAAAGTAAGCGCAATAAGTGTACTGACAATGCTTGAGGATGCATTGGGGTTATCAGGACTACACAAATAAATTCATGTCAATACAGTGCCACAATACATGTATTAATATATATATGTGGGTGTGTGGGGCATAACATAACGTGTGTATATGCTGGAGTTGAGGGAGGGTGTTGCTTTTCCTTTTTATTTAAGCCAGTCATTGAGGTCTGCTCTTTTGTGAACCTGTAATGGTTTATAATTGCAGATGATGATAAAAAGCTGTTTTCAGAGAAAAGTATGAATAATTGCAAACTTTAAACAGATGCCTCAAATAAAAATTTATGACTCATTATACACTTTAAATTCTTAGCCTAAACTACTAATTTCCACTTTTTTTTAAATTTAAAATACATGCAGTTGTGCCTGTGTTTTGTAGATCAACAGGGACATCTGTTGGTCAGTTTTGGCAGTGTAGTAAATGTGTGTGACAGGGATATATTCCCATCACAACTAAAATCCTGCATTAGTTTATGTAATCGTGACCTTATTTAATGTGTCTGCCAACCTAAGGACATTCAGTTCACTTACACTGTTATTTTTCTCACCAGTAAAAATAAATTGTGGTTATATATATTTATATCTTTCTGTCAATTACTCTTCATTTGTGGGGTTTACTCTCCTGCACTGGGAATTCCCCTTGCAACCTTTGAAACACAAGTTTGTCAAATAGAAAATGTCAACAAGGAAAACAATACAGGTGCAAACAAAAGACTCTTAGTCACTGGCAGGGGGGATGCTTTAATATACTGCTGAAAGATGATTTGCCCATTTTATTTTCATCTCCACACTCATCTCTTGTCAAATTCTCTCTGTCTCATTTTTTATTCCCCCCTCTTTGGCGTTAGGTGATCTGTCCTTCAACACTGTCCTTTGTTATAAACTTGCAACTTTCTGTAGCTTCTAACATTGAAGCTTAACCTTAACACTAAATGTTTAATTGGTGTTGTCTTTTGTTTCTGGGATTAAACATAAAAGATATACCAACTAGAATTTTTTTCCCAGATGTTATTTTGAAGAATACCCTTTCCATTAAGACTGGTTGTTGTCTCTCTACAGCATGTAAAGCAATTACATTTTGGATGTGAATCAGAGGATTGGATCAACCTTTAGTGTCCTCAAAACACTTATAAATGATAAATGTAAGATAAATGTATTTATCTTGACATCAAATTATTTTCTTCAAGCAGGACACAGTGGTTACGTCCGAACGTCTGCCCTAACCCCTAAATCTCTCAAGCACTATATAGAGGGGGGACTATATATAATGGACTTTACAGTAACTCACTTAACTGACCATTCGGACAGATGATGACTACTTTTCGGTCCCTGTTAGTCACGTAAATCCCCCTTCCCACACGGTGCCTGCTTCATCTTTGTTATTTGACACCACCACAACAAATCACATGATGGTTTGCGAGTAGAGCTCTGCCACTAGACAATATATCTGCTCGTCTAGTGACCATCAGTGATCACTACTTTTCAATGTGTATTGTGGGAAATTTGCCGGTGTTTTCGTGCACTAGATGTTCTGTCACTGAAGTAAAATGGCGTTACCACTACAGTATATAGTGCCCTTCATAGTGATTAGGGCAGACGTTCGGACACAGCCAGTAAGAACAGATTTCAGGGTGTAGGTATGAATAAAAAAATTTAAAGAAAGCACCATTCAATGCAAAACTCTACTATGCATGATTATTAACTGTAATCAAATACGTTTAAAAATATCATTGACAATTGTAGAAAACATTCTTGACAATGAAAGAGCTAGAAAGATGTCTGCACATTCATTATTTTCTCACTTAACAGAAATCATTTGTATGATATATTTGCAACTACAAACAATGACTAAACAAAAAATTTAATTTAAATTAATACCTGATTACTAGTGCTGACAATTTGAACAGAAATTATTCAAAACACCTGGAAAATGCCCTGCTGGAAAATGCCACAATTAAAAATGACACCATTATCCACCATTCTTGTGTGCAAAAAAAAGTTTAAACTTTTTAAATCACTCACATTATAACACACAGTTTAAAGAGCAACCACAGAATGTAGAATAAATACTCAAAGGAATACAAAAGACAAGATAAAGCAAGGGTGATAGGGTGCACAGGTTTATGAAGTCCCTTTTTTTAAGACTAGAAGATGTGGCCTGCACGAGTGATTTTATATTGACATCGATGTTGCATATCTTGAAATGTTTTTGTTGAATAATAAAATAAATTACAAGATGAAATGAACCGACATCTGAGCACCAGCAGCAGTAGTGTTGTGCCGAAGCCATTTTTTGCCCCAATACAGATACCTGATACCTGGCTGTGAAGTATTGGCCAATACCAATACCTTCTGTTTGAAATTGATGTGTGTGTGTATAAATTAAGAACTGCATACTACTTGGATGTAAAATAATTTTCATTATGGCTTTGTCAAGCTGCAGCCTACCTTTGTGAAGCAGGAAAAACACTAATACAAAATGAATAGAGTAGAACTTTGTATTGCCTACCTGGTATGGGTGACAAGAGTTGACTAAACTTTTGGCTTTCGAAATGGTATCGGTGCCCTATTTGTCTGTACTCGCCAATACCAATACCACCATTTTATTGCTGGATCGGGGCCTCGCCCGATACTGGTATCGGTGCAACACTAGATTTAAGAAGCTTAGTTCTTTTAGTATTCTGTAAAGACAACTTTGCACTCTAAGATTTTCACACAACACTGTAGCGTGTGGGCTCATTTTAATGTTTGAGACTTTTCCCACAGCTTATTGAATAGCTGAATCAAATGGGTTGTTGTCTGTATTTTAAGATGGTTTTGTGACTAGAAAGGATTGAATTATTGAAGTTCTTAACATTAACTGTATGCTGAAAAACATTAATTTGTTAAAAAATATGGCATTGGGCTAACTTCAAATTAACATCAGAGAGCCATCAGAGTGGTTTGTTGGAAGGGTGGTGAGTTTCATTTGCAGCTGCACAGTGACACAGTACTGGTGTAGCAATGAAGGTTTGGGTTTGAATCCCTGCCGATGGTCTTTCTGTATGGAGTTTGTATGTTCTCCTGGTGCATGAGTGGTTTCTCTCTGGTTTCCTCCCACAGTCCAAAATTATGAAGTTAGGTTAATCTAAATTCTAAATTGTTCTCAGGGATAAGTATGTGTGCATGGTTGTGTGTCTTTGCGTTGCCCTTCTATGGACTCACAACCTGTCCAGGATTTACCCAGCCTTTCGCCCGTAGACTGCTATGGATAGGCAACCACCCTAAAGTGGGAGTAAATTGATGAATTCATTTACATTACTTTCACTATTTATCTTGTAAATTCACTGTTTAATACTGTCAACTTGTACATTACCTTCACAATATACAGTATAATAATACAGGGTATTGATGTTTATGAAATTTACAGAAATGCAGTAATACTATGCTAACTGCTTTGTCATTGAAGCTGTAGTAATGCAATATACAATTGCGCTTTTACAATAATGAACTGTCATATCAAAGATATGAAATTGCAGTAAATATAAGTTTGTTTCCCTGCATATTGCTTTAGTCCTTACTGTGAAAGTCATGCAAAAATTATACAGTAATTTATTGGAGCAGTCAGACCTGTCCCCGGTTCATATTGGTTTCCACCAGGGCAGCCCTTTGTCACCGGTTCTGTTCATTACATTTATGGACAGAACATGTAGGTGCAGCCAGGGCACGGGGGGTGCCAAGTTTGGGGACCTCAGGATATCATCTCTGCTGTTTGCAGATTATTTTGTCCTGTTGGCTTCATCAAACCAGGACCTTCAGTGTGCTCTGGGGCGGATGGCAGCTGAGTGTGAAGCGGTCGGGATGAGGATCAGCACCTCCAAATCCGAGGCAATGGTTCTCCACCTGAGAAAGGTGGACTCTCCTCTTCAGGTCTCCCCCTTGTCTCAAGTGGAGGAGTTCAAGTATATCTGGCTGTTGTTCATGAGTGAGGGATGGATGGAGCGTGAGATCAATAGACGGATTGCTGCGACATCAGCAGTGATGTTGTCACTGTATGGGACTGTCGTGGTGAAGAGGGAGCTGAGTCGGCGGGCAAACCTCTCGATTTACTGATCGATCTATGTTCTCACCCGCAACAATAGTCATAACATCTGGGTAATGACCTAATGGAAAAGATCATGATATAAGTGGCTGAAATGAGTTTCTTTTTCAGGCTGGGGGCCCCCTTCAAGATCGGATGAGGAGCTCATTTACCCGGGAGGAGCTCAGAGTAGAGTCGTTGCTCCTCCACGTCGAAAGGAGCTAGCTGAGGTGGCTTGGGCATCTGGGTCAGATGCCTCCTGGTCACCTCCCTCCAGAGGTGTTTTAGGCATGTCCTATTTGGAGGAGGCCTCGTGGAAGGCCCAGGGCATGCTGGAAGGACTATTTCTTTGAGCTGGCCTGGTGTCGCCTCGGGATCACCCCAGAGCAGCTGAAGGAGGTGTGTGCGGGTCGGAAAGTCTGGGCATCTCTGCTTAGACTGCTGCCTCTGCAACCCAGCCCGGGATAAAGTGGAACAAAATGGATGGATGGATGGATGGATGGATGGATGGATGGATGGATGGATGGATGCACAGTGAAAAGAGTCTCACATTTTAGCAGCATCTAACAGTCAGAATTTAGCTTCAACAATTCTCTACTTGACCACTTTTTCTTTCTCTGCTAAAGGAAAGCATTCCAACAGCATAATACTGCCATCATCAAGTTGTACAACTCAACAAAGAGTACAACTCAAGAACATTTTTGCAAAAGTTTTTTTATTTTTCAATGTCAGAGTAAATAAAGTATTAAAAAAAAGTATGCAATGTTATAAAGGTCTTTGTATACAAACATTTAAAAGAAAAGTTATAAAAAGTGTGATTTTAGCTTTCCCTCTGATACCTGTATTTCTCTAGTGCCTACATACTATGAATTGTTAGTCCAGTAAAGATGAAGTATGTGGCTTTATGAATTCTGCATGTGACTAGGATCCACCACTGTAATGGAAATATTGGAAAAAAGAGAAGAAATTTGTCCTCCCCAAATGTCCTTGAATGAAACACTTAATCCCCATCAGCTCTACTGATTTAAATTTCGCATTCTTTGCAGCGCAAAGCTACTCTATTTAAAAAGAGAAAGATTTAAAAAATAATTCTAGCAGTTTAGACATTTTTTTAATCAAAATCCATTGCTGAACATGAAAGCGAGACAGCCCCTTTATCCGCGTTGTGAAATGAGGCTTCACCACATCATTGAAGCTGCATTTTCACTGAAAACCTGCAGGATAAATGCAGCAGTACCCAAAATATTATTACAAAATACATTATGACACCTTTCTCAGTCAAACAATTTAAAAGAGATCATCAAGCTGCCTCCCAATTGCTTTTTAAGAATTTGTCAATGTGTCAGCATCTTTCAAGCTGTGCTGCATCTGTGTGCTTTTTTTTTTGTCACGCTTCATATCTAAACCCCTTTTCAGCAGCAGTCCTTTAGCTGCTGTTTGAGGCAAAGTGACTGGCATTAAGTAGAATGACAGAGACCTACTTCATACTCCCTCTGCATCATCTTCACTTTCCTTTTTTTAAACCTCTCATCAGCCTCCCGCTCCCTCACCCTCTCGGTCTGAAATCCCCCCTCTCTTTACCCTCTTCCAGTTAATTTTCTCCAATTTACTGCGGTCCCCCCCCGCCACACACACACACACACATACACACACCCACCTCTTCTCCTCATGCTGCCTTCCTCCATTCCCCCATCTCTTGGGCATTTTGCAATCACACAGTCAGGCATGTGAGATGAAAGACTTATGTAACCTGCTTTTCAATATACACACACCCACTTCTCTTTGTCTCTATATGGCTTGTCTTTCTTTGTCTTTACATTTTACTTGAATATCCAAACAAAATAGAGGCTACTAAAGTCATACCTATCTCTTTGTTTCCAATGCAAGGAAATACCTTTAGGCTTTTACCTACATCATCTGACCCATTGTTTACCTGCCAGCCTGTTTGATATTGGGTATCATCTTTTATATGTTGGAATGAAAGTGAATCATTTTATCTTCATGTTAGCACATCATTTTCAATTAATTTCCCAATTTTTATAGGAGAAGTGTTGTGAACAGTACCTCGAAAACAGACTTTATCGGTTGAAGAATTTCACATGATGTGCTTGGATTTTATGTGGCAGATTAACAAAAAATCGTAGATAATTTTATTACAAACAAACACTGTTTTGAAAAGAGAAACATGGTGATGGCAGTATGATTATGACCCTAACAGTAAAGCCATACCTATAATTGAATGGTTAAGATGAAATTCATGTGTGAGAGTGGCCCAGTCAAAGCAAAGACCTTAACTCAGTTTATAATCAGTAACAGCATGACTTTTCAGACACACTCTCCATCACTCCTGACTGACCTGGAGCTGACTTACAAATCTAAATGCTGTACTTTGTGCTTTACCAAATCTTTATATTTATAATACAAAATTAGCAAAATACTTTTTTCTAGATTATATTAAAAGGTAAAGGAAAACGTTGTAATGAATAACAAGTTAAGAACTTAGGAACAATGCATATATTTTTTCACCTAAACAATTGCACAATGCTTTATATATATTTCTGTCGCATAATGTCCAAATATAATACGTTGAAGTCCAAATATGTGGCAAAGTGACAAAACATGAAAAGGGGTATAAAAAATGTTTGATGCATGACTTATGCATGTTGATAAATTGGAAATTGTCTTCATAGTCTTTTAAAGTTGTGTAAAATGTGAACACTTTTAAAAATTAAAGGTTCTGCTGACAAATAAGGAATTGCCAGTTTTGGTTATTCCTAAATTCCTACATTAATCAAAAACAAAGATTGACTACCCATATTTGGAATTCAATTCACATTCCTCTAGTTATCGTTCAAAGTTATTTGACCTGACTGAGAAATGGAGAGCGGAAAATTTCCTCCTTTTCTGCTCCCTAGTATCTATGCTGTGTTTAGGCATCAAATACTGTATATAACATAGGCCTAGCTATCTTTTAACAGATTTAAAATAGTACAGAGAATTAATCTAATTTTCTAAACTAGCTTTAGTTAAATAAAACAACTAAGTGCCTGATCATCGAAAGGTTTGCATTTCTTAAATCAAGTGCAAAGCAGGTCTTCAAAGAAGGTGACAAATGGGGCCATGCAGGGACCACTCAAGAAGCAGATGCTTAAAGTAAAAGAAGGGCACAAATACTGTAAACAAAGATTTGTATAGAGTATTTGCTTCAACTTTAAAGAAGTTTGATAGTTTTATTCTGGTGTATTAGAAAATATTAAGCAAGGAGATATACAACTGAGTCAAATCTAGGGAAATCTATACTATTAAACACATCACATATGTATATTAAATAATTTATTCAAAGCAGAATTTGACTGTCTTTCCTTAAAAACAACTATTTAGATGGCCAAACCATAATATGAGCAATATATGCAAACCAGAGAGCTATACCCAAAGACATATTTTGTTTTTAAACAGTTTGGTAGAAATATAAGCAGGGATAATGCAATGTTTCAGTGCACTGTAATTAGGGCCCAAACAAAAAAAAAAAATAACCGTTGTTTTGGTTTGGTGTTCTTACATTGAAGGAGAAGATGGTCCATTCAGAAGTTCCATCAAATGTCCCAAAGAGAAAACATAAAACAAATCGCCGGCTGTGTAACCATGAAAACTTTAGCTAAAAAATGTTTCTCTTTTTCCTCTTTTATCCTCTCTTCTTTTCTCACTGTCTTATCCTTCTGGTGGTTGCTGGGACAGAGTCTGTTCTATGAATCACTATCTTCTCTCCTTATCAATTATTTTCCTTCTGTTCATCTGGAGGCAAGAAATGATCCATTAACTAAAATAAATTTCAACAAAGTACATCTTTAAACAATAACTTAAAATGCTGCTTGTAAAGTTTTACCCTTATTCACCTCCAAACAGCTCCATGTCATAATCCTGGCACTGATGGTTGGGTTTTTTCCTCTGCTCCTGCTCACCTGCCTAATTGGCCCTGTGGCTGATTACTGCCAATCTGATTCACCTGGTCCCTGCAGCTATTTAGGCTGTTTGCTTTCCTGCCATCAGTGTCAGATTATTCAACCTGTCTCTGTGTGAGTTACTCAGCTATCAAGTAAGTGTTTTGTTCAGTGGAAGTTTTTTGCCCATATGTTTTTGGTTTTTGCCTTTCTCCCTGTCTGCCCTGCTTAGTTTGGTTTTTGGCCTGACTGCCTGGATTTAGCCTGTAATCGAACTTGGACTGTTTTTCTGACCTCGGCTTGGATTTTCCCTGGATACCTCTTCGGCTCTCGGATCTCAAGGTTTCTGACACTGCTCTGGACTGGATATCGGCTTCGCATCATCCCTCACGGACACTTCAGCTCGCTTGCCGGTGGCTGGCGCCGGCTCCCCCACGTACTGTTCTTTGAAGCGGTAACGACCGCAAGCGGTGGACTGTCTCCCCCTGGGTTTCTCCTCTCTGAGCTTCGAACTGAACTCTCAACCAGAGAATCAGAGAACCCGCTCTGAGGAGTTTCCATCGTCCTCTTTCAGTTATTTTTGAAATAAACCTGTGTTGAAACATTCTGTTGTCTGCTGAATATTGGGTCCAACTTTCAGTTCCCGTTACACTCCATGTTGATTATTAAACCATAATTACTTTTATTTATTTATCTTTCAGACTTAGCAAGATAATAATCCACAAGGGAGTCTTTTAAGCAGCCAAAGTACTCCTCAAAGCAACCCTGAGTTGTCAGTGGGATTTTTGTTTAGGTTTTTTCTAAACTGCATGCTTTGATTGGTTCATCCATACATTGCTTTTACAGATGTCAGACATATTAAACTATTTAGAATAATACCTCTGTCTGAGACACAGGTAGGAGTTAGGACGTCACATTATTCGAACTGTTTTCAGTTCCATTGAATCAAGAAGTTAAGTATTTTTATTTAGATATATTCTGACAAACATTATTAAATTAATCAACAATATTAAGAGGTTTGAAAATCATACCTCACTTTCAATAAGGTTCTTGAAATTATCTTAAAGTTTTTAAAAATTGTAAAAACTCAGGGGTCTTGAAAGTTTTCCAGGCCAAGGACCCCAAAACTGATGCTGAGATGGAGCGGGGACCCCCTAATTATGTATTCTGTACGAAATAGTGTTATATCAAACTGGTCCTATAGTCACTCATTACATATGGAGTAATGTAACGAAAGTAATTTCTCCCTGCGATTATTAAACAATTTTTGATTCTGATTCTTCGTTGATGGGACAGGTGTTGTTAATGAAATGGCGCCCAGCTTGAAAGAGCTCCTGTGTGTCGCTGAATGTGTGCATTGATGACTGAAAGACATCTTCTGCCTCCATTTATCTGTTTAATACAGTGTGTTGAATTCTTGCTAATGTGTATTTAAAGACATTTCAATTAGTGGAAAAACTGCAGGGTGGAGTATAAAAAAAAAAAAAGTGTAATGACCAAAACGACCAAACCTTTCACGACCCCCATGCGGTACCTCCCTGGACCCCCCTAGGGGTCGCGGACCCCCTGTTGAAGATCTATGATTTATTGAACAAAATTTGAAAGATAAATCTAAATTAATCTACAAATTCGACTCCAAATCAGACTTATAATTTGCACAGCAATATCTATGCAATCACCAGTGAATACAAAAAAAAAAAAGAATTGCAGGTGCAGTTTAGCAAGTCTTAATCAGAATCTTTTAAGATCAGGCTTTAAATGTGTTAATATTTTTAGATAATCCCTACAAAAAAATTTTTACTGCAGGGTTTTACTCAGATATCTTTCTTTTACTCCATGGCTAGATCTTGAAAAACAGGATGGTTTGTGCATCTTCAAGCTTTTGACGTCTTTATTCATGAAACAGCTATGACACAGCTGTTTGGCTGGGATACAGCTCCATCATGCTAATTTCTGCAGTGAATCATTTCTTATTGTTGCAGACAGACATGGTACCAAATGGGAAGCTGTGTTTGTGTGTGTTAGAAAGAGCCCAAGCTGTGCACTAGCTTGAACCTGTAGGCTGGTCAGGAATAGACAGAGTCACTCATCTGCTTCAAATGAAGGATAATGTACTACAACCCCCCCACCTCCAACACAAGCAGAAATCCACATTGCTTCATTAGTAACAAGACAGGGTAGAAAAAAATTCAAAGGCAATGCACATGAAATCTCATTTCAGATTTTTTACCATTATATAACTATAATGTGTTGACATATTAAAAAGGAAATGATTTAGTACTTAGTTTTTAGTATCCAAATATAAATTTCAGGATAAAATACCAAGATCAAGGAAATGTTGGAATATTACATTTTTAAAGCTAATGAGATATAAGTGCAAAAGATTGTAGTGAAATTTGGAAGACAGTGTTGGCTGTATGCAATGACCAGAGGTGTCAAGTAACAAAGTATAAATACTTCTTTACCTTACTTAAACAGAAAGTTTAGCTATGCATACTTTGCTGGAATAATTGTTCTTTGGACAAATTTTTACTTCTCCTCCTTACATTTTTTGGGAATTATCGCAACTTTTTATTTGTTACATTTGAAAAATAGTCTCGTTAGTTTTGTTTCATTTAAGCTCTATTTTGTTATGGCCTGTTGATATAAAAAAAAAAATGCTTTTTTTTCATCAAGAAAATTTATTTCTTTGTGGTTGGACTCGTTACATCACAGAGTTTTTCACAACACACCAAAAAATTGTTTTTGAAGATTTGTAGAATTGTAGAAAAATGTTTCTTTAATTGTGTAGTGCAGTAAAGCCTCTGTCCTTAACATTGTTTTCCTTTATTTTTACATTTATACTCATATAAATGTAAAAGTTTATGTATAAGTTTATACTCTTAGTGTAAGTTCTTTAAAAGTGTTTATATACAGTAGGATTTTTACTTGTACTTCACTAATAAACATTAATCCTTTTGACACTTCTGACAGAGACTGTTTCCAGCTATGATAACCTCCTATGATAACCAATCTATTTGCAATAAATTGAAATTTTTATGATTATTATGAAAATATGTAACACTGAAAAGTGACCTATATTAAACACTTTTAAACACTTTTTATAAGGTGACTATAGCTGGGATGATAGCTATTTATATATACTTGTTTTCCTATTAAGTATCGATGTGTTCATCGTCCTTTCCAGCTAGTTATTTCCTGAAAGCTTAAAGCTATGGTTGGTAATATTGGAGAGTTAGCAATATTTGAATGAGGCTCTCCCCTTCTCTTAAATCTGTTTACAAAAATCCTCATTAGCAAACAAATTTGATAACTGAAGTTAAAGTGTGTTAAAATGAAATGATCAATTCTTTTAAACTTCCAAACAAATCCAATTTGATCTAGTAAATGTAACAACAACAACAATGTAACAAGACAGAGTAGAAAAAAATTCAAAGGCAACGCACATGAAATCTCATTTCAGATTTTTTACCATTATATAACTATTATGTGTTGACATATTAAAAAGGAAATGATTTAGTACTTAGTTTTTAGTATCCAAATATAAATTTCAGGATAAAATACCAAGATCAAGGAAATGTTGGAATATTACATTTTTAAAGCTAATGAGATATAAGTGCAAAAGATTGTAGTGAAATTTGGAGGACAGTGTTGGCTGTATGCAATGACCAGAGGTGTCAAGTAACAAAGTATAAATACTTCTTTACCTTACTTAAACAGAAAGTTTAGCTATG
The DNA here is from genome assembly GCF_016077235.1 of Cyprinodon tularosa. Classification (NCBI taxonomy): domain Eukaryota; kingdom Metazoa; phylum Chordata; class Actinopteri; order Cyprinodontiformes; family Cyprinodontidae; genus Cyprinodon; species Cyprinodon tularosa. The sequence goes on along the minus strand of NW_024038377.1, from coordinate 25,084 downwards.
CATACTTTGCTGGAATAATTGTTCTTTGGACAAGTTTTTACTTCTCCTCCTTACATTTTTTGGGAATTATCGCAACTTTTTATTTGTTACATTTGAAAAATAGTCTCGTTAGTTTTGTTTCATTTAAGCTCTATTTTGTTATGGCCTGTTGATATAAAAAAAAAAAATGCTTTTTTTTCATCAAGAAAATTTATTTCTTTGTGGTTGGACTCGTTACATCACAGAGTTTTTCACAACACACCAAAAAATTGTTTTTGAAGATTTGTAGAATTGTAGAAAAATGTTTCTTTAATTGTGTAGTGCAGTAAAGCCTCTGTCCTTAACATTGTTTTCCTTTATTTTTACATTTATACTCATATAAATGTAAAAGTTTATGTATAAGTTTATACTCTTAGTGTAAGTTCTTTAAAAGTGTTTATATACAGTAGGATTTTTACTTGTACTTCACTAATAAACATTAATCCTTTTGACACTTCTGACAGAGACTGTTTCCAGCTATGATAACCTCCTATGATAACCAATCTATTTGCAATAAATTGAAATTTTTATGATTATTATGAAAATATGAAACACTGAAAAGTGACCTATATTAAACACTTTTAAACACTTTTTATAAGGTGACTATAGCTGGGATGATAGCTATTTATATATACTTGTTTTCCTATTAAGTATCGATGTGTTCATCGTCCTTTCCAGCTAGTTATTTCCTGAAAGCTTAAAGCTATGGTTGGTAATATTGGAGAGTTAGCAATATTTGAATGAGGCTCTCCCCTTCTCTTAAATCTGTTTACAAAAATCCTCATTAGCAAACAAATTTGATAACTGAAGTTAAAGTGTGTTAAAATGAAATGATCAATTCTTTTAAACTTCCAAACAAATCCAATTTGATCTAGTAAATGTAACAACAACAACAATGTAACAAGACAGAGTAGAAAAAAATTCAAAGGCAACGCACATGAAATCTCATTTCAGATTTTTTACCATTATATAACTATTATGTGTTGACATATTAAAAAGGAAATGATTTAGTACTTAGTTTTTAGTATCCAAATATAAATTTCAGGATAAAATACCAAGATCAAGGAAATGTTGGAATATTACATTTTTAAAGCTAATGAGATATAAGTGCAAAAGATTGTAGTGAAATTTGGAGGACAGTGTTGGCTGTATGCAATGACCAGAGGTGTCAAGTAACAAAGTATAAATACTTCTTTACCTTACTTAAACAGAAAGTTTAGCTATGCATACTTTGCTGGAATAATTGTTCTTTGGACAAGTTTTTACTTCTCCTCCTTACATTTTTTGGGAATTATCGCAACTTTTTATTTGTTACATTTATAAAATAGTCTCGTTAGTTTTGTTTCATTTATGCTCTATTTTGTTATGGCCTGTTGATATAAAAAAAATGCTTTTTTTTTTATCAAGAAAATTTTTTTCTTTGTGGTTGGACTTGTTACATCACCGAGTTGTTCACTACACACCAAAAAAAATTGTTTTTGAAGATTTGTAGAATTGTAGAAAAATTTTTCTTTAATTGTGTAGTGCAGTAAAGCCTCTGTCCTTAACATTTTTTTTCTTTATTTTTACATTTATACTCGTACTGTATAAATGTAAAAGTTTATGTATAAGTTTATACTCTTAGTATAAGTTCTTTAAAAGTGTTTATATACAGTAGGATTTTTACTTGTACTTCACTAATAAACATGAATCCTTTTGACACTTCTGACAGAGACTGTTTTCAGCTATAATAACCTCCTATGATAACCTCCTATGATAACCAATCTGTTTGCAATAAATAGAATTTTTTATGATTATTATGAAAATATGTAACACTGAAAAGTGACCTATATTAAACACTTTTAAACACTTTTTATAAGGTGACTATAGCTGGGATGATAGCTATTTATATATACTTGTTTTCCTATTAAGTATCGATGTGTTCATCGTCCTTTCCAGCTAGTTATTTCCTGAAAGCTTAAAGCTATGGTTGGTAATATTGGAGAGTTAGCAATATTTGAATGAGGCTCTCCCCTTCTCTTAAATCTGTTTACAAAAATCCTCATTAGCAAACAAATTTGATAACTGACGTTAAAGTGTGTTAAAATGAAATGATCAATTCTTTTAAACTTCCAAACAAATCCAATTTGATCTAGTAAATGTAACAGCCGCCTGTAACACTGGGAAATGGTACAGTCTTCATAAAGGACTAGCAAATGTAAAAATGCAAAGAAGGGTTAATGAGCCTCACTGTGGTTACAAGGATTTAATATACAGCATTTCACTGCAGATTGTATTTAATGATGAAGATGATGAGGAAAGTAGAGTGTGGCAGAATTTAATACGGCTTTTTAGGCAGACATTCAAAACCTAAGCGGGTGAAACAGATTGTCAGTTCAGATAAAGCAAAGAGCAAAACTATCTAGAGCATGTTGTTAAGTAATAGCAAATGCAGCTGTGATTATAGAGAATGCCCCTTTATTTGAACAGATTTGTCTCTGTATTTATTTTAGGATGCGCCATTCCAAAATGGCCTTTTCCTTTTATTTGGTGTCTCTCTAACACTAAGCACACCCCCCCAACCACCCCTCACCCACCCTTGCATATCTGCAACTCCCTCTTTTTCTGATACCCCTACTGATGCTCTAATAGGCCTTTTCAATTTCATGTACCCTTAAAATACAATTGAATTTCAGAAGCACGTCTGAAACACACACAGTTATCAAAACATCTCGCCAACCTCCTGGCAAAACCTTTGTGAAATGTAAATGTTCATGTTTTCCCCTACTCTCATAAGCTCTTCTAAACCCTAGTGCAAATATATAAAGGATGCAACTGAACAGCTCTGTGAGAGCCAATGACCTTCAGTGTTTGAACTGCATGTTTCTAAAGCAACGCAAATTAGTAGAGTTGGAGCAACCAGGGGCTAAGAGATGTTATCACTCTGACACACTAAAATGTGATTTTCCATGTGTGTTATCAGTGCAGCTCCAAGCTCTGTCCATTATGTGGCAGTATGGAGCTTCTCTGTGGATGAAGCTATTGAGTACAGCCAGTCAAAGTCAGCCTAATCCCAAAAATGCACACACACATTTACACTCACCCCCAGATATGTCTGGTCTTTATCTCTGTGTGCAGCTTGAAGCTTACAGCGTGTGCCCCCATCCCCCTCCCCACTTCCCACTGCGTTTTCCAGCTTCTCTCTCTTTGATGCTCCAGTGGAACACAAGACCTGCTAATGGAGAGAGGAAAAAGGCTTTTCATTTCACATCCTTCTTTTTATATATGCCAATTCATTTAGGTAATATTTGGAAAATAAAAAGGTGGGGAAAATTAAGTTGTTGTGTCTGTTTTTTGTAGACTTTGGAAAAAATAAAGCAACTTCTTTATTTGCTAAGTAATTGTTAAAGATGTTTAAAGGCAGGATGAAAAGCAGAAGGCTGGTGTCTTTCCCTTGTAGATTTTTGCAATAGAAAGGGAATACATTAATGCCAGCAAGTGAGCTTCAGTTGATATACCGTATTTTTCTTGATTTGTTGCTTTGTATTGCTCGATTGGACTAAAGAAAATATTCAGTCTCTTAGATATGTGTATTATTTGAATGTTTCAAGAAAATAACTGTAAAATTTAAAATGTTGTCATAGATACAACAGGGGGCAACAGAGAGCAGGTGAGTGCAATTATGAGAATTACTAAAGGGCTGATTGTGACATTAGCCCTCCCCTTAGGGGAGATATCTAATGCAAAACTAGAGTCAAGATAAAGAAAAACAACCTGAACAGGAAAGATGGGGGCCTCAGAAGGAGGTCAAAACCCACCGACAAAACAAGTCAACAATAATGGCAGGCGGCCCTGAAGCGTCCAGGGCTAGCACAGAGTTTGGAAAAAAGCCTGAAGTCTATCCTGAGGAGACCCAGGTTTCTGGAGGCTGATGGTGGCTTGTCACAAGCAAGGGGAGAAGCCTGGAATCCACAAAGGAGATCTGAAGGAGCCTGGAGACCACAAAGGAGCTCTTCAGAAGCCTGAAGGGCAAATAAAATCACTGGAACAGGAGCAGGAAGGTCATGCAATTCATTCTTGAAAACCCTCAGGAGCTAAATGGAGAGGCAACATTTCCACACAGCCCACAGGAAGGCGAAGGAGAGGCTGTTCATCCTCAAACCTCTCAAGGACAGGAAGAAGAGCTGATTGATCCCTGAATCCCATAGGAGCAGGAAGGAGATGCAGTTCCTACAGAAGTAGATCACTTCAGGAATAGGTGGCATTGCTGTCATCAGGAGGTGATTCAGCAGCTGTCAGGAGGCATAGGCAGGCTCAAGGATCCCGAGGCAATTGTAGGAACACGTCAGCACAGCGCTTGGTTGACCCACAAAGAGCCACAGAATGGTTACTGCTGCTTGTTCTTGTCCTTAGCTTTGCATAACCTCTTTGCCAGCCTAAGGAAGTATTTGAACATGGTGATTACCCCCACAAATGTAACCTGGATGCTCTGAGGTTCTGGTCCGACTTTCAGAATTGGTGATGGCAAAGGACTGAAACTGGAACACATTGGCAGGTGCATGATAATGGATAGATATTGAATGATATGAATATGAATAAAAAGGGACAAACAAGGAGGGAACGAGGTTGACAACAACTGGAGGTAATGGGGTTTAAACAGAGGACCAGATAATCAAGGAGAAGAAAAAACTTAAATGAGACAGTGAGCAAATGAAAACAGGTCCAACTAATATAAAACCTAACAGATTAGGTTTATGAAACTGAAGGATAAAATAATTCAATACATTTTGATCCCATTCTCTAATGACACAAATGTGAAAATTTAAAAGATTTATTAAAAATAAATCATCTGGGTAAATGCATGCTATCAGGGACAGGAAAAGGAACCACTGGGGAGGGAGAGACAGGTTAGTGGTTGGGATGAATCTAACAATTTAAAGAAAGCAAAGAGAAAGAACCTTTTCAGGATTGTGTTGTTCCTTAGCAGGAGCTGAGTGCAGGGTGATGATGTCAGCGAAGATGAAAATGGGGCGAGACAAATTAGCTTTCTTCACAGCGACAGCCACAAACAGATCGTTGAAGGTTAATATACGACCCTTGGAGCGAGGCAGGTCTTGATGGTCAGATAAAAAAAAAAAGGTTCAGCAATTTAGTCACACTCATGGGCAAACAGATCTTGGGAAGAGGCTTGAATCGGTGTTCAGAGAACGGAAGCAGAGTCAGAATCATGGAGACACATTCAGGTGGGTAGCCAGTGGTCAGAAACAGGCTTTTGGTTCCAAATATCAGATAACAGACGAGAGAATCCAGTAAGGCCCTGATTGGGAGTGGAAGTGGGATAAAAGAGCACTCACCTTGGCAGTGAGGAGCAAAGTAGAATGTGATCAGTCAGGTCAGAATAATAACACTTTCAGTGGATTTAGGCATGCTTTATAAAATCTTTAATGATACAAGTTAAAGGTGTTGATCTGCTTGCCAATTTAAAAAGGTCAATGCCCATGTTGAGCATCACCAAGTAACCCCTTTATAACTTTTATAGGGTTGTGTTAAACATGTTCTTTTTACTATAATAGAAAAGATTTTAACTACAGCCGTAAGCCTAAATTGTGTCTATTATTTGTCATCAATCTGCTAAGATCTGAATAAATAAAGTAACTGAAAGTATTCAAGGTTGTGATCCGTCCCTTCTCTGCAAATCTGAACACAATATGACCAATGTATATTTAGTTAATAAGTAAGAAGAACTTTATCTTCATAGAAGCTTTGAAGATATAAATATCATACATTGTTTCAACATAAGAACAAGATCAACTAATCTAAAGCAGTTTTAAGATTAACTGAAAAACACAAATTAAGTGGATGCAAATCAGCACTACAGCCATGCTTTGCCTTTGGTAGGTTTTTCAGTAAGTTTTTTAAATTAGCTTGGAATCTGTCCAGCCTCTCAACCACTCCTAACAAAATGTACATTTCTGAAAGAATTTTAGGTTTACATTAAAAGATGGATCCAGTCATCAGGTGGTGTAGTTATTGTCAGTAACCATTTTGGAGCAAAAGAAGGACAAAGGAGATAAAATGCAATGAAATTAAATTAAATCCTTCCATTAGATGAGTCATTGGTAGATCCATGGTTTTACTCATTTTCTTCGCCCAAACTTGACAGCTAGTTGTTGATTTATATTTTTTTTAGAGACAGCAGTTTATTAGCAGTCTCTAAATGAAGCATTTCGGGTTTGAAGAAGATTCCAGGCTAATATACAGCATTAAAGATCTACCCTCTAGGTGTCACTGACTTCTATGGAGGTTAGATTGTAACATCTTGTTGGAGGTTTATCTCTCGGCTGTCAAAATTCCTTTAACCTTAAATGAAACACACTTATGGGTTCCATTTCTATTCTTACTTTACAAATATTCACAATCATCAGCAATATATTTCAATAATGTGTAAAATATGTAAAGTTACAAGCATTTTTCTCCATCGCTCGGGCTCTACAATCAGTGGGCTGAAACGGAAAAACCACCAGGCCCTTGACCTTCAATGGCTCATGATTGAAAACCACCACCAATATGACCATGAGTTACAATCAACTGGCTCCCTCAGGGCAGAATTCGGCCTGCAATTTTGTCTTTTTCAATCTGAAAAACCAGATGTTGTTAGCATACTGTGCAAACCAGATGCATAAAGATGATAGAATGTAATTTTATGAGGACAGTGCTTTTCTAGAAACATAGCAGAGAGTCAGAAATTAAAGAATGTTCTGTAATGTTGTTTTTTTTTCAAATAAAAAAAAATAAACAAGTTGGGATAAAATTATGTTTTATTCTTTAAACTCTCAAATGTGCTTATATTTTTCAACATTTATGACACTGATTAAGGCCACCAACTAAACCTCTAAAAAAAGCATCTGCACTAATGTTTTTGCTCAGTTAAAATTCTGATCGATATGCCAGTGCATATTTTAATAAAAGAAAGTTATATAAAATTGAATCATTAAACATTTAACTAGTACTAATTTGAATTTTCATAGATAATTATATTCCAAAAGAAAGTTTATTATAGCTTTATTGCTAAACTGGGTTTGTGTATCTCCATTAGCTGAATCAGTCTCCTTGATGTTTAAAGACACATTTTGTTTTTCAAGAAAGCATAGTTGCATTCTATGTGCATAATAACTTAACAATGCTGTTACTGTTGACCTACATTAGTGGTGGGAAACCATTAATCATATAGTGTGGGAGGAAAGCAAAAACCTGCCATACACTAAAAAAGGCCATTTAGTTGGGACACCGGGGGAGTCCCAGTGTCCCTCTGGAACAATAACACATACAACAAAATTCTGGTCTTTCGGAAGGTAGCATTACAGACATCCCCCAGGAGGTGTATGTGCACAATGGGTGTGCTGGGGTCACCTGCAAGCCTCTGTGATACACAAAGGAGTGTTTTGAAAGCAACAGATTAATTACTGCTTTTGTTTCAACCCTGAACACGCTTTAGTGTCTGTGCCCTTGGGTGGTGGAAATCACACGTTTCACATTAATCAAACATATAAAAAGAACAGAAGTGACAACAAAGCCATTCATAAGACCTGTATTCAATGACGCTGTAATTCAGAAGGGCTAATGTTCCATTAGAGCTCGTCTAAACCAATTCAAATATCTTTTTATTTAATTAGTTTTATCTTTTATAGCATTTTAAATAAATGGATAATAACTATAAGCAATAAGGTTGAGATACATCGTAAATTTGATAATACGTTTTCTCATTATCACAGCATACAATAAGTTCATGCTGATCTAATTTAGTCCCATGAAATATAAAAAATCCTATCATATCCGCATATCAAAGTACTAAATTGTAATGAAAAATATAATTTTAAAGTTAGATAGATGGGAGCTAATATATATAGATGATAATAAAGTTCACAAAAACTTAATTGCTAAGTGACTGTATCTGAACAGTATGGAAAGCATGACATCATACACAGATCATACACAGATAACCCTTAGTTTATTGCTTATTATTTAAAGTTACATTGCACAGGTTTTAAATTTTAAATACAGTTTTTTAAATTTTCCTTAAATGCCCAAGGTTTAAACGGGGTTTACCTCTATCTTTTGGCTCAAACCCCAATTAGTAGGTTTATAAGAGAATGATTCAGGTTATATTGTCTGGGTGTGTGTAACGGTGTGTAACATCATGCTTGCTCTCATTTGCCTAGATACTTTGGTCACTCTTTGCTGCCACTGACCCTTAGCAAGATGACATGGGGGGCTGTTTTAGAAAAGGGATTATAAAGTGCACCTTAAAAACAACCACAGATTATAGAGAGAAGTATAGAAGCTTCCTGAACATATGTGCAGACAGAGATTTAAAGAAGGCTAATAAACTGAAGGAAGGTTGGTTGGCAGTGCTTATGAACAACAACTGGCGCCATCCATGACATGTTCTTGTGCAATTTTTCCTCTGCAAACTTGATATTAAACTGATTCATCCATATAATTTACCTGGAGAGTTCACCAGTGTTGTTTTTGCAACTTCTTACATTCCACCTTCTGCTGCTACCAACATTGTGTGCAATGCGATCAGTTCTATTGTTGCTGACACAGCACCCAAATAAATTTGTGGCAGTAACTGGTGATTTTAAAGGGTAATTATCAAATGCAATGCAAATTTCTGAAAGTCAAATAAACTTTTAGTTTTGAGTTGATAAAAATCTGCTGTTTAAATACAACATTCAGTATCATTAGCTAGCCCTGGTTTCTGGCGTAATTTACAGTAGACATTTCTTAGACTGGCCAGTAAATAAGCGTGTATTTCCCTTTAACCATTTTTAGGCTGTCTAGAAAATCAGCTCCTCTTTCAGAATTTTGATTTTATCCTTAATTTCAAGGTTTTGTTTATAAAATGAGCATTATGAAGATCTATATTCAATCAAAAATTATAAGTGTGAGCACAAACTTGTGCCAACAGAAACTGAATTTTAATGTGCAGCCTGAATCTGTATTTATGAAGTTAGTATTTAAATGCATTGCTTTGAAAATGTATTTAACTAAAATGAAACACAATTTAAACAAAATTAATTGCTCAAACAAAGTGAATGCTCTAAAAATGTATTTTTCCTACCAGCTTCTGAGCACCAAAGATAATCAATTTCCTCCTGTCAGTGAAATGTCTAACTACTGCTATTCTCTGTGCACGTCAGCTTGAGCGAAAAGTTTAATATTTAAATTTTCCCTTTGAATCTACAATTCAGTTAAAAATAATTGTGTGTGTGAGACATCCAGGTCCTTTAGCCACACAATGATAATAAAAAAAGGATTTACCAATTTACTTTTTACATTAGAATAACCTTATTTTACAGCATTTTTAGCTGAAACAATTGGGTTTAGATCAATGTGGCAGAGATTTACTTGCAAGCATATTTGAATGGTGCAAGGTCTATTTTTTCCCCTAATTATAAGTAAGCTAGCCATAGCATGATGTTTTAATGTAGTTTTACTTTTATTTAAAAAAATTTAATATAAAATAAAACAGATCTAAAATAGAAATGGACTTAGTCAACATCAGTATTAATTAACAGCATCACATTTATTTTTAATGGAACCGTATTTTAGAACCTCTGGAAAAACATATTATCAAGCTAATGTAAAACTAACATCATTAGGTCTTCGAACCAGAACCATTTAACAGCAGGAAGCCATGTTGTTAATAACCATTCTCCCAGAGTTTCTCGTTGCAGATTAATGAACCGACTGTCAGGCAGCACTAGATTTAATTTTCCCCTTAGTAAAAGGATATTCATGTTAATAGATAAACAAACACAAGAACAAGTTTTACTTCACTGCTCACATTTGCCTGCAGTGGTTTTTCGACAATTGCTTTTTAGCTCTACTGAGTAATAAAACCTTTAGATTTCACTCTTATTTTGACCTACATTATTAATAAAAGGGACCACACATTTACAATAAAACCAAGATGGAACTCACATCTGCTCACATCGTTGGCAATAAATGTAAGGTAAATTTAGGATAGATAGCGTCTTGGATGCAGATTATATATAGTATCAACTGTTCCACATCAACTGCTGAGAATTTTTTTTCTTCCTTTTTTGAACTTTATTCTAGTTTGTTCATACACAAATGTCTCAATGAGTTGCTGAAACTGACTGCAAAGAGGGACCTGTTTGGCAGAAAGGACATAAGATGACATTGAAAATAAACCGGAAAATAGTCACTACAACCTGGAGATACACATAGAGAAAAACCTCAAACTACAAAGTTTTGTTGACATGAAGTATATGATTAGTCTTTGCCACTCAGACCACAGCTTAAGACCTTTATGCTGAATCCAGTTCTGTGTAAAAAATGACTGTAGGTCTAGGTTAAATATAAATACCCTCCCAAAAGTCTGACATTGGTGGTAGAATGGAGGCTGGAGAATTAGGGGAGACATAGGGAGTCCAATGAGATAAAGGTGGAGAAGGGGCAGAGGAGTGATGCCATTATGGAAAGAGCAAGGATGTCCCAATAGTTATTGGCTTATATGAAAGTGTGAAATTGTGCTGATAGGGTGGAGCAGAAGCCCACAATGAGGAGATTGGCTGCAGAAGCCTTCTAGATTGACGTCCTTACATTTTTAAGCAAATTTGCTAAATCTTATAATGCAACAGTAGAAACCAGCAAAAGAACATTAAATCCAGAAAAGAAAATCAAGTTGGCAAAGCCCATGTTCCTTAAAGTTAAAATAGAAAGGAGTGCATCTAGAGCAGTTTTATGGTGTGTGATGGTAAATTATCTTTTATTTTCTCTATGTGGCTGGTCTAAATCAAAATTAAAATCAAAAATGCTCCAAGTAATAGAAATCCAGAGACTTTTACAGTATGCTGGGCTGCTATAGCACCTCTAGAGCAGTTATGTGACGAAACCCAGCTGTGATGTCGGTGTAGTCAAATGTCCTGCGCGGGGTGTATAGAACCACTACTTCACACATTGTTAAGCACTCAGAAAGGATCGTTAAAACGTCAGAATGGCTTTGGATCGGGAAAAGAAAAGTTTAATTATCCGAAAGACCCGGTTTTGTGTCAAATTTCGATCCGGAAAGTAGATTAGACAAAAATGAACAGCATCTGTGGCGTAAAAGCTGGTACAGCAAACTTTGTTCGAATCAATGGCGAAACGACACAACAATAGGCCCGTAAGCAACAGGCCCCCCCGCCACTGGAAGCTGCTTAAGTACTGTACCTCTTTTTGGTATCCATCATCGCGAACACATTTTACGCAAGGTTATGGTTTTAACCTACGCTCTGGGTTACCCATAATTCCAAGTCGTACTGTTAAAAAATAAAATACTCAAATACATCGTTCTTTTAAGATCTTTATTGCGGTTTCAAACATATTATATGAGTGTATTTTTACCAACCTTCTAATGAACTATACACAGTTATTAACATAATAATTAAAAGTACCACAGTCTGCTTTGCTATTGGTGTCGAGTTTAAACGGCTCACCATCAACTTGAAATCTACCATGTGTTCAGGTACCGGTCCGCTGAGGTCAGCCACTTCAGGATCAGGTGGTTTTAAGAGGAATTTTTTCGCACCAATACATCTGCCTAAAGACATCCCAGTCTACAATTGCGTAGGGGGCCTACCAGGTGTCAGGGATGGGGCCCCTAAGAGGTTGTGGGCCCGTAACCAACTGCTGTCTCTGCTTACCGATATTTACACCATTGGTTCAGATCACATCACAACAGATTCTTTTATCATCAATCGTGCTCTCACAGCATCAGTTGGATTCAACAACCAAAGTTGCAACGGTTTGTTTTCTCTGTTGTACCGCTTTAATAAAGTGCCTGATGGCAATAAAGCTGATTCAAAGCATAATTAATTTTTTTTAATGAAATATTTATTTCATAAAACAATGAACCCTAGCTAGTTGCACAGTTTAGTATAGCCGCAGCTACAGATGGATTTCCATATCATTATGGTCCGGGCTCTGGAACAACAAGAACCGTAATGGATGAAAATCAGTTACCGCAGGTGGAGACCCAGAGCTCGGACCCCACTGGCCTAGAGCGATGGTCCGAACCGGGTAAAAACCACATCCAAAGGGCAATGCTTCCCACCTGGACAGCAGAAAGGACCTAGTGCTTGGGCAGCTTGCTGTGATCAGATTAAAAAGGGGCCGCTTTCCTCATTCAGGCTCAGCAGCGGAGCACAACCTACTATTTAGAACCGCGAGCACCCCACACAGGGCTCCAACACTAACCTCCTGCCTTAACGCCCGGGACCCTGTGATCCCCTCTTCAAACAAAAGGTTAGATTCTGGTTTAAACTAATTATAACATAGTAGTATCTGGAAAATGTTCTGAAAGATAATAAACTTCCACCGGCTTGGCCTAAGATCAAAGAGAAATTGGCAGCAGTAATCAAACCAGCACGCATTAATTGACTCGCTATGTAAATTTACTACTTCCTGACTAACTGACGTCAAGGCATCCTATTGGGTCACGTGAGTGAATGAGGAATTTTGGGTCGTTTGCTATCTTAGTGAATTATTTTATACTATAAACAACAAAATGCTGGAATTTTTTTCACTTGTGATGTATTTAATTTTGTACATAATATCAAATGAGAAACTATAAGTGTTGGGATCTGGGGATGTACCACCTTCCTCCAGCAGAGTGCGCCGTGGGTCTCCTGGGCTGGAGCCCTCCAGCACACCTGAGATGCATCTACTCATCAGGAGACCTTCCCTTCATAAGCAGCTGCCAGACCTTCCTTCAACGCCGCAGAGCCTCTGTTACCTGAAAGAATCTAAGTTGTCTCTAAGTGTGAAAACTGGTTCTAATCTTCCTCTGTCTTTGCTCACAGGAAACCTGTCTCAAGCCTGAAGCTCTGGGTGAGCTTAACCTGCCTTCCAGCCCTGGTGAGCCAAACCTGAAGATTCCTATTTGGATTTCCCCTGCTGCTCTCTGTGAAGAGCTGGAAACTCTGATCAAGGTCTGCCATTCAAAGTCAGAAGCTAGACGCTGGAGCTGCTTTTGTACTCTGCTGAACCAACAGTCTCTGGACCCAACGGTTCCCTCTCTCACAAGAGAAGCCTGGACCCCGTCAAGGTAGAATCAGAATTATCTAAAAGGACTCATTAATCATCTGCCTGCCCAGCTAATCAAACTATCATCTCTGCAGACTTCAGTGAACCCAACCCGGACCTGTTCCAGATCCAGTTCATGTTTTTGTGTGTCAACATCTTAAATAAACTCTGTTAAACTTTTACCCAGCCTCCGTTGTGTTCTGCATGTGGGTTTGATATAAAACCAAGCATGACAATAAGTATGTGTTTTCTATTTGACCTTTAAAATGTGTAGCAAACCATTAAAGTCGTAGGGAAATCATATTTAAATTTCAAATAATTCTGGCTTAAACATGTTATTAAATGTACTCTTTATCAGCAATATTGTCCCAAAATTTAGGAAATTTCTATAAAAAAAAAAATCCTGTCTTAAAAATGTGTGTTAGTTATACTTCAGCCTTTACACCTAAATTCGGCCAATCATATATCAATGGTCATCTGTCAATCTAATTTTTTCAGTCATAGGATCTTGATTCCTATACGCAAAAGTTGAAATAAGAATCATTTACTCCAAATGTAACTTCCCATTGGGAACCTACTAGCACTAAGTTGCTAACTGGTTGGCAAGATGCTTCTGAGACACCGGCCACAATCAAACTTGCTTGCGAACCTGCCACCACAACAAACGCACCCTCTTGATAAATGACCAATCACATTCACTTTATTCCCTTGTGTAAAGTCGTGCACCACTTGGGAGAATTCTGAAATACAATGGTTGGAACTGCATAATTTAAAGTCCTCTAATAGTTTGTTTCAAGTAAATGAGACATAGTTGTAGGATAATGCCAATTTCTTTAAGTACTGAAGAAAGGCTAAATGTGATAAATGTATGAGCAAAAGCTACTTTATTGTTGTTGCGGTCTTTGTTCTGCTAAGTTTTCTTTTGAGTATTCAGTTTCACTTTGATTCATGTTTTTCTTTGTTTTCTGGTTGTATTGGTTTATTTCTTATTTTTTTGTGTTTTATGGATATATTTGAGTTCTTAGGGTTTTCTTAGTTGCCCTCTTGTGTTGGTCTCCTTTTCCATAAATCCCTTCTAGAATCCTCTGTTCACACCTGCTCCCAATCAGCTGATTACACCTGTCTTTGTTCAGTCTCCCATATATACTCTCCCTGTGCAGTTACTCAGTGCTGGTACTTTGTCTTTACGTGGCTCCTCACATGAATTTTTCCCATGAAGTGGTCTGGTTATTTGTTCCATGTATTTTGTTTTTTGTTTTTTGCCTAAGTTATTCAATTAAATGCTCAAGAACTCACCCCATATATATATATATATTTATAGTAAGGAGTATTGACCCTAGTATTGATCGCTGTGGTACTCCACAGGTAACCCTGAAGCATGAAGTAGATTTATCATTAACTTCAACAAACTGAAACCAGTCAGATAAATAAGTTTTAAATCAACCCACTGCTGTTCCCTTTATTACTACAAAATATTAAAGTATTTCAAGAATATTATGATCAACTGTATCAAATGCAGCACTGGATCTAACAGGACAGGTAAAGACACAAGATCATTATCTGAGGTCCTTCTTGTATAGGACAATACCCTTGAAATTGATTTATTTACAGTTTGATTTCTATGCTTGATACTTTATAAGATCTATTTTATATTTCTTAAGACAACTACAGCAATCATCAGCTCAGTTTTTGTGTTAAAGAGCTTCTAATCAAAATCATTATTTTAAAGAGTAAAAGCAACACCCTGATTTGTGGCAGCTCTCTTGGCCTGAACCCTTAAAATGTGTCTGTTCTTTTTTCATGGTATATTTATTATTTTCTGTTCATTTTCTCTTAGAAATCCTTGAGCAGCAATCTCATATTAACTACAACAAAGCCTATCCTTTCACCAGTGGCAGCTAAAAGCTCCCCATGGCTACTTTTTGATCAGAATGTGGGTATTTTTCTTATGAATTTATATAATTTCAAATGTAATACAATGTCATTGGTTAACCTTATGCATTTCATTTTCATCATTTAGAGCTTTAATTACTGGGTATGCTGCAGATAGACATATGATAGAAATAATCAGACTACAGAATGTGTCATTTAGATAAAATAATTTAACACTATTAAGCTGATTTAGTTCTCTCACCACTCTTATTCTGTCACATACTATTGCAGAAAACTATATACTATATCAGAAAACAGGCAAATAGGAGCCCCGATATCTTTGCTGTTCTTAAACAGTTTTTGGAGTACAATAACAGAATCAAAGTGATAAGTCTAATATTTGGAGTCTGATTAAATTCTTACATAGAAAGGTTTTTAAGATTTTTTTTTATGGCTACTGTGCTACAGATAATGAGTACATTTTATCATTTTCAAGGATCAACATCTGCACTGATTAGTTAAGACCATCTCTCAACGAATGATTTGAGGAGGTACATAATTGATATCACTAATCACTCGAAGTGAAGGAAACTTTTTAGGATTAAGGGGTAGCTTTCTGGGGCAATTCTGATCCCCTTCTGTTATCATTTATCAGCATAAAAATGTATAATATTAGCATATATAGCCATTAAAAATAAAAGGTAGGTGCCTCTTGCTTTTTAAGTTACTCTGAACCTTCAGGTGGGATTTTTTGAGAGGGAGACTACCCACCACTATATTTCAAATCAGTAATCTCCATTTCAACTTTTAACACATGTGTAATACATTTTTATTCACTGAATAAAAAGTATGAATTAAGTAATTTATAATAACAAAGAGAATTACTCCCCCACTCTATAACTCTAGCCAAATTAAGGGTTACAAACCATTTATATTCTGAGTCACAAATAAAAAAAATACCCAAAGCCCTCCTGGATCGGTTTTGTGCAGAAAAACTAAGTTGCTGTCTGATGTGTATGGATATGATCAATACTGTGTACCAGCCCAGCATTTAATCATTAGGGCATCACAATGTCATCAGGTTACTCTGAACCCATCAGAGATTTGTCTAGATGCATAGAAAGATCTATGTATGGATATTCCATTATTTTCTCCAACTGAATAAAAACAAAACTGAGCTATAAACTTGCACACAACTTCAGCTACTACAGCTAGAAAACAATTTGATTTGAGCTGAAATTTTGTTGTCATGATGGAGTCAGTCATTCTTTTAGCAACTGAAGAACATTTCCAGGATTACAGGACTAATGTCCAAGCAGGATCTATAAAAAGTCATTCATGCATTTATCTCTAGCAGAATCTATTATTGCAAGCGTCTTCATAGGTGGTAGAGCATAGATAATTTGGCGTTTACCTGGACAACAAACTAGACTGGAGACATAGCTGTGAAGCCCTCTACAAGAAAAGACAGAGCAGACTGTACTTCTTGAGGCAGCTTGGGTCCTTAAGTGTTTGCAGCAAGATCCTGAATATCTACTATAGGTCTGCTCTTCTGCCATCATATCCTGGGGTAACAGCATCAGAACAATGACATAAAGAAACCTAGCACATTTTAACATGTTTACACATGTAAATGTCAACAGAGTGTCTTCAGTCAAAGGCTTCAGTAGATGCAGTGCCAGACAAACCACTACAAAATATCCTACTTCTATCCTTAGATCCCACAACTAGTGTATAAACATCTACAGCATCTCAATAAAAAAGCTGATATCTGATAACTACAACAAAGTGAGTTTGAACTGAATTGTCAGATATTTTTTAACCCTTTTTAAACGTTAATATTTAAATTGAATTTTAAGACATTTTTTAACCCTTAACATCAGTTATATGTGTTGGCAAGATAAACACTGATCTCCTGACAGGGTTTTTTTGGTCACAGCCCTGGTAGTTCTGTAAATAAAATTTTGCTCTTACTTTGCTTTAGGTAATATTTTATAGGAGTCGGCAAATTAATTGTATCTGTATAAGTCAACAATATATTTAAAAGTGCCATGCCAAAGCTTTTCAGTTGTTATTGTATAAATGTGAGATATATCAGATATTATTGAATGAATTAATTTTTCATTTAATTGCTGATTAAAGCCAAACTTGAGAAACTTACTTTGTAATTAATTGTTTTTCTGTAAATGTCAAGCAACACCTTTCAGAATTAAGCCCTTAGAGAAAATGAAAGTCCCTCCAGCTGCCTTGCTTTCTTATAGTAACTATGTGAGTGGTGAATATTTTTCAATGTGCATATAAAGGAGATGAAAAAGAGAATAAGTGAGCTTTGGTGACTCAGATTAGGCTTCATGGATCATCAGTTCTCAACATGGGCTAGGCTGTCTGGTTTTCCTTCAGCAACACATGGAGCATAGATTACTTCCTCTTTTCCCCCTGCAGCGCCTGCTGCACTATGAAATACTATAAATGCTAAAAAACTGAGTACTATCAAAGCATTCTTTTCAAATGCCTTTTGCTTTGGCTCTCATTGGGTTTCTGGCTCATGCTCACAAAAAAAAAAACATGAGAGCCTCCAGCAATGCGATAGGTTGTGATTACAGTAGCACCAGATGAGCCTAATGAATTTTATAATGAGAAGCAGCAGTAATAAAAAGCACACTTCTGGTAAAAAAAAGAAACAAATAAAAAAAGATAGGTGAATTTAATTTGCTCTAGGCTGAACACCAGCATCTTTTCTCCCTGAAAAATAATCAGAAGAGGGAAAAAAGGGGAAGTAAAGTACAGGTAAAAGTACTGTCCCCCTAAATGTTACACATTGCCAAGGTAGAAACAATTTATTATGTATTCAAAGAAATAAGGCTAAGCAAAGTATCTGCTAAGCTAAGAATTGGCTTCTTAAGCTGACAATGGGTCACCTGACCTTAAAGCTGTTTGATCCTTGGTATAAAATCTCTCCGTAGTTCAGGCTATTTTCATCTGTGAAGAGGACCCACCACCGTTGTGTCATGTGCAAACTTAGGAAGTTAGGAAGGGGTTTGCTGAAGCAAAGATGTTCCAGTTTTCCTATTAGCTGGTGTGGGATAATGGTGTTGAACACTAACCTGAAGTCTAGGAACAGCATCCACACATGGGTGTTTTTATCCTCCAGTTGTGCCAGGCTCAGGTGAAGAGCACGGAAAATGCCGTCCTCAGCGGAGTGGTTTTGTTGGTAGGTAAACTGGGACGGTTTGACTGTTGTGGGAAGACTAGAGATGATGTGTTCTTTAACCAGCCTATCGAAGCACTTCATCATGATGGGAGTCAATACAACGACCAGTAGTCATTAAATGAGGTGACTCGAGGTTACTTCAACATTAGAATGATGGAGGAAAACTTGAAGCATCCTAGCACTGTCGCTTGGTCCAGCGAGGTGCTAAGTATGTCTGTTAGAACACCAGCCAGCTTACCTGCACATTACAGTACCTGAACAATAGCCCTGGTAGTTTGTTGGGCTTGAGGCCTTCCATGGGTTGGCTTTTCAGAGTGTTTAACTTATTGGCTGCATCGAGACAATGTGGCTCCTCTTACAGCTGGGGAACAGGTTTCAGTACTGAAGTACTGTTTGGTTCCTCAAACCTACCGAAAAAGTTATTTAGTCAATTTAGAAGGTCAGCATTACCTTCACCTGCGGGGGGTGAGGGTCTGTTGTAGTCTGTATCTGCCTGTATACCTTGCCACACACTCCTGGTGTTGCTTGCATCTTTGAAAAGATCCTAGAATTTTTGACTGTGGCTCTGCTTCACTAACCTGATGGTGCCTCCATTTTTGACTGTGGCTCTGCTTCACTAACCTGATGGTGCCTCCATCAGTCCACACCATAACCTGCTTCACTATGGGTTTTTCTCTGATCAGCAGGGGCTTGTATGAAGGAATTAGTATTACAGGTAGGTGGTCTGAAGAGCTGAGGTGGGAATGGGGGGCTGCTCTAAATGTGTCTTTTATATTTGTGTAAACCAAGTCTAGAGTCCCCAAGTCAAAAATCCATGTGTTGGTTGAAATGAGGTAGGGCAGCCTTCATATTGGCCTGGTTTACCTCCGTAGTAATGATGAAAACACCTTCCATGTTTGCAGATTACAGCTCAGTGATGGTCCTATGGGGAACACTCATAGCCTCTTTAGTATAAGCGCTGGGAGTTATATTGACAGCAATGATGCTAACAACAATAAAATAAACTCTGTGGGTAGGTAGAATGGTTAGCTGTTAATGGTCAAAAGCTTGATATCATTGAAGCAGTAGCTGACGACAGATTTAGCATTTTTACACCAGCTGTTGTTGATGTAAACACACAGCCCAACCACTCTGGATTTACCACTTAGTCCGCTGTCTCTGTCGGCACAGAATGTAGCAAGTCCCTCCAGGCTAACTCTGTTGTCTGGTATTGATGAGTTAAGCTATGTCTCTGTCAGGATGAGAGCACAGCAGTTTCTTTGTAAGAAGAGAGTTTATGTGTGGACCAAGGCCAAGAATCTGTCGACAGCTGTCCTCCCTTCGCCGGACGGGGCCAGTTTGGTCCAGCCCTGCTCTGGGCATTCTGGTGACGACTCCCGCTGAGGACTGATCTACACAGCAAAGGGTAGGTCTAAAGTTTTTGATCAAAAGTTGGTCTGGGACCATTTAAGTTACAGCTGTAATCGCAAGAATATTTGACGGGACGAAGTCTTGTTGACAGATATGGCATCTGGGCATTCTGTGCGTTTGAGTCTGGGTGTCATAATTGAAGGTGACTCTGGACGAGAGCAACTACAGAGGCTAGAGATGGTTTAAGAGGTTTTATTGAGAAACAAGGCAGTGGACATGAACTGGAAGCAGTTTGGTCAGGTCAGGTTCTTCTTGGCTTCTGCAGAGAAGAAGAGGCTGGTGAATGAGAGGAAACTGTGCTGGAGGAATTTGGTGGGGGTGACACTCACAGTAGAGAGGCTGTGGTCCGGTCTTGGGGGGGAAGTGTCCCCGGTGGTCCGTGTGCTGACCAGTACTCTCTTCCTGGTTGGAGGTTCGAGGGTGGACAGGCAGGTGATCGCAGGTAGGAGGGCTGAATGGTGGTTAACCCGAGGTCCTTCTCCGGTTCCTGGTTGTATCACAGGCAGAGGGTCCAAGGTCTAAGGTTCACGGCTGGGTCCAGGGGTCAGAAACAAGGGTTCTGCAGAAAAAGGATCAAAAATGGATTTAGACTAAGGTTTAACTTTTACTAGGACTAGGCTTGGGTTTGGTCTGTTACCAACTCTGTGACGTTAACGAACTGACGCCCTCCTCCTGGTTCCAGCTCCTTAAGAAGGGTGGTGATCACCTCAGATGTAGTGCACCTGCCCGTCCATCCCTGCAGAGGAGAGAGAGAGAAAAACTGGCCTGCACCCGGATAGAACCCGGAGTGTGACAGCACCCCCCCCTCAACGGCCGCCCCCTGCCGGCCGCCCGGAGGAGGAAGCCTCAAAGGCAGAGATCAAAT
This sequence comes from Cyprinodon tularosa, assembly GCF_016077235.1. Classification (NCBI taxonomy): domain Eukaryota; kingdom Metazoa; phylum Chordata; class Actinopteri; order Cyprinodontiformes; family Cyprinodontidae; genus Cyprinodon; species Cyprinodon tularosa. The sequence goes on along the minus strand of NW_024038377.1, from coordinate 4,634 downwards.
CAGGATCCAGAATAAAAGAGTGAGGGACCCAGGACCTGTTCTCGGGGCCATAACCCTCCCAATCCACAAGGTACTGGTACCTGCGACCACGACGCCTGGAGGCCACGATCTTGTGGACGGTGAAAGCCGGGTGGCCATCAACGACCCGGGTGGGAGGAGGGGGTCTGGTCGGAGGGACCAACCGACTGGAGATGACAGGCTTGATCTGGGAGACATGAAATGTAGGATGGACACGGAGGTGCGGAGGAAGCTTAAGGCGGACAGCTGTGGGGCTAATAATCTGGTCGATCTTAAAAGGACAGAGAAACCTGGGAGCTAACTTCCTGGACATGGCCTTTAAGGGAAAGTCCTTGGAAGAGAGCCAAACCTCCTGCCCAGAGGTGTAAGTGGGGGCAGGGATGCGTTTGCGGTCAGCAAAGCTCTTATCTCGACAAGAGGCACGTTCAAGGGCTACCCGCGTCTGGTCCCAGATCCTACGACAACGGCGAAGGTGGGTTCTTACGGACGGCAAGACAGAGTCAGGGAAGGTTGAGGGTAAGACACTGCATGAAAAGTGGGATTTTCGTCAATATACGGCACTGTAGATTGTCGTGGAACTTCAGGTTAGCGGCAGTTTACGGCAATTTGCAGGCTTCGTCGCAAACTCCCGTAAATTGTCAGAAATTGACGTGGAATTTCTTAGGCAGTGTTCCCCCCATGCCTCCCCCCCATGGAATTCTAGGGGAGGCTTTAACATGTAATAGAACATGCTGTGAGCTATACAAATGCAAACCAGGGTTGCAGGGGGGGTTTTACCCCAAGTGACATCTTTCTGAGGAAGAAAATCTCTGATACAAAGAGATCAGGTATAGCCTCTTACATTTTAGCTTGAATTGATTTATTTAATTAAAGTATAGAGACCAAAACAGATCTTTAGCTGACAGAGCAATACATTTAGAGCAGTAATTATTTTTAAAAAAATTTGCATTTAAGATAAAAAATAAAATATTGTCTGTCAATATGCTCAATTCACAATTACTTAAGTGGAAAAGTTTCAAGAAATGAGTCTGAGATGATTCACTTTATAACATGGCGCATTATCCTGTTGGAAGTAGCCATCAGAAGATTGGTACACTGTGGTCATACGGTCTGGCCAGGTCAAGATCCGCAATTGCAATTGCACCAAACAGGAAAAAGAACATCGACAAATTCCGGTTCGTCAAATTAAAATATAGCAGCAACAGATTGGTGACTATAAATTATAGCACAATTCTTATAAATATCTAAAAAAAAAAAAAAAAAAAAAAAAAAACTAACACCGTTTATTTAAATGATTGGATCCAAACTATTGGTTATTCACCAACCAGGAAGCAGATTTCTCATCTCCATTAAAATATTTATTTTATACCGAGGGACTTAAAGTTTAATCAAATCCAGTTAAAAGAAACTTCTTATTACAGGAATGAAAAGAGATGCTAAGTTGTAGAGAACAAGTTCATAAAAAAAAGCAGTTTTGAATTATCCTTATCTCTGTTACAAAAATCTACAAAAAATATATATATATTTGGGCAGAAACTGAACATATGCTGGATGATGGTGGGATTTTTTTAATACGTCATATTAAATTAAGCGTTCACAGGGTTCATACAGGAATGAGTGACTCTAATTTAATGCTATTTTAATGCTATTAGAAATGATTTTAATGCCATCAACAAGAACCATGTACACAAGTTATTAGTGTACATGAAATATGAAGGATCTGTAAGCAGAGTTCCTTGACTCCTGTATGTATGTAAACACACACACACACACATATATACATATATATATTATCTAGCTTTTTCTCCGCCTCGAGCTTCCTTTCCGAACATACGGCTTTATAAACAGTTCCACGCAAATTAATAGCGATATAATATCTGACGAAATTGTTTTTAGAAGCATTTTTATTAAAGAATCATAAATGCAACGATAAACATATTTAATTAATTTTAGTGCCAATTAAGGCCTTGATTAAAAAAAGAATTATGAATTGTAATTATTTTTAATGATCCGCGGAAACCCTGGTTCATCTGGCGCATGCCCTCTACGATCTCCAAGGAACTCAGAGCGGAGGGGACGGAGCAACAGTGGCGGCTGTAGGCTTTGCTTTGTGCAGGCGGTCTGGAGCGCAGCGGAGCGGAGCGCAGACGGAGTATGTGGGATTTCGGGGTAAAACTCCTCTTGGACGCGATGGTGACTCTGCATCGAACAAGACGAACTCAAAGAAGAGATGCTAGCGGTAAATATATGTTCGATTACTGCCTGCTAAGCTAAAAGCGGCCTAGCCTGAGCTATGGCTAATAGCAGCCTAGCTATTAGCCTATCTAGCCTAGCCTTGCAAGAACAAGCTTTATTAAAGTGCATTTTTTGTGATCACAGGAAGCAGTACGCCGTCTTAACAACTCGGAGACTAATTGCAGGCGCTATGAACCGGAGCAAGGGTAAGATTTAAAGAATATGCTTTCATTCTGCGGTAAAAGGAAATGGATACCGATCATAGCTTTCCATTTTGTTTTCACAGACCTCCTTTTTGCTCGGAGCCATAATCAGCAAGTCCAGATTTGCACGATGATGATAAAGACGACATTGTGTGTAAGTGACTTGTTTTAATGTTTTCTCCTTCCTTGTTACTGTGACTTGCGTTTGATTTTTTATTTATACCACTCTCATTTAATTGTTTTCCAGCTGCCTGTAAGACGTATTTTCAGACGGTACGCAGGAGCTTCAGATATACGCTGCCAGCCAGCACGCTGCGTGCGGAGGCTATCTGCTCGGAGTCGGGCCAGAAGAAAGAGGGTAAGACTTTATTTGGTGACTATTTTTCAGGTGCATTAATAGATGTGTTGTGTCCATACGCAGTGCGCTGATTCATTGTTTTTTTTTTTTCAGCTGCTGAAAGCGAGGCAGAGTGTGCTAGCAGATGAGGAAGTGGAACTCTGGAAGTCCGCCACCGTCGACCTCATGTCCGACGAAGAAGATGGCGTCGTCGGCGGTGTCTCTGGATGGATTGTACGGTCGCCGCCATTTCGTAGCCGGATCTCACTGAACTCTGTGTTAAGCTGCAGTCCCGGTTAGAAGCGATGCCGAAGTACAGGGCCACGCACAGTAGGCGTCTGCACATCGGACCTGCCTCGGAGGGAATGCTGCCCGTTACCTCCAACCCCGAGGAAGCAAACGGACAGTTCACGGAGTTTTAATTTTTAGAAACGCATGTGTTTGGATACGCGTTGTATATAGTTGTGTGTGTTTCAATAAAGCTCTTTCTTTGCATAAACAGCTTCCTGGCAAATGTTCATTTCCTGTATAAATTCATTCATGTCCTTGATGGTAGCATAATAATTGTGTAGTAGTGTAGGATAACAAATACACACCATATGAATGAATAAATATATGAATGAATAAATAAATATATATATATATATATATATATATATATATATATATGTGAATAAATATATAAATGTAAATATATATATATATGCCAACCAATCACGAGCGACTTTACTTGTTTAAAAAGAAGTGGTTCCGTCCAATACTCAGTAAGAAAATTAAAGCCTGGCGTGGCCACGTGTGCTTTTGCTGCCAATCACGAGCGATTTCATTTGTTTGAGAATAGTGGTTTCAGCCAATACTGAGAAGGTTTTTCAAGCCAGACCTGGCCAGCCGCGCGGGTTTGCTGCATTCATATGCTAATTAGGGCCATTAGTACAGCTGATCGCTCTCCACATACGTCACGGTACGTTTTCGACAATTTGTGGCACGACAAACGCGGACAAGCACGGGTTGCAAATTGTCGGAAACTGACGAAAATCAGGCAGATCTGCGGGAGTTTACGGGGGTTTACGGGGACGAAAATCTCACTTTTCATGCAGTGAGAGAGAGGGCTGGTAGCCTAGAGATGCCTCGAACGGGGATAAACCGGTAGCTGCAGAAACATGGGAGTTATGAGAGTATTCTACCCAGGCCAGATGTTGGCTCCAGGTGCTGGGGTTGCGAGAGCAGAGACAGCGGAGGGTGTTTTCTAGTTCCTGATTCAACCGTTCACACTGCCCGTTAGACTGGGGGTGAAACCCGGATGTGAGAGAGACCTTAGCCCCAAAACATCCACAGAAGTCACGCCAAACCCGAGAGATAAACTGAGGACCGCGGTCGGAGACCATTTCAGATGGCAACCCGTGGAGTTTGAAGACATGGTTAAATAACAACCGGGCTGTCTGATGAGCAGAAGGGAGTTTGGACAAGGCCACCAGGTGGCAGGCCTTAGAGAAACGATCGATAACTGACAGGATAACAGTCTTGTGGTTAGATGGGGGAAGGCCAGTAACAAAATCTAATGCAATGTGGAACCAAGGTCGGCTGGGTCTGGGTAGGGGCTGGAGAAAACCACCAGGAGGTCTACTGGAGCCCTTGTTTTTGGCACACACTGAGCATGCTGACACAAACTCGGCAACGTCTCTATTAAGAGACGGCCACCAAAAATATCGCCGGATTAAGGCGATGGTGCGACTGGAACCCGGATGTCCAGAGAATCTAGAGGAGTGCCCCCAGTGAATAACCTGAGAGCGAACAGCAGAAGGAACATAGAGTCTCTGGGGAGGACCACCACCTGGATCAGG
>NW_024038376.1:0-44103 GCF_016077235.1 Cyprinodon tularosa | reverse complement strand
CATTAAATCTATTTTCCCTTCAACATCGTACTGTAACCATAGAAATATATCAGAGTTTAATATCTAAACTCATTCTATAACTCACAATTCTATCTTTATAGAAGATATTCTATAATATTCATATAGACAAATCTCACTCTGTAACTCTTGTGAAGTAATAATTTCTGTTCATCTGTCCTCAAATTGGTTTCTATTGATCTAATAATTTCCATGACCTGAAATTAACTAGAAATTAAACTTTTCTTTAATTTAGTTTTAAATCATTGATCATAAAATAAACCCATCTGTTAATCCCACCAATAAGAATTTAATCTAAGTATAATCATTCATGTCATTTAAATGTAATAATAAATCCATATTCTGGATTATTTCTCCAGAGAAACCAACAGTCAGACTGTACTCCACTACGCCCCCTGGTGGCAGCCATCCCTCCATGCTGACCTGCTACGCCTTCAGCTTCTACCCTAAAACCATCAAGGTGAGCTGGCTGAGAGACGGACAGGAGATCACCTCTGGAGTCACCTCCACTGAGGAGCTGCCAGATGGAGACTGGTACTACCAGATCCACTCCAACCTGGAGTACCAGCCCAGGTCAGTCCTCTGACAGGTTCTGGTAGCAGAGAGAGGTTCTGGTCCAGTTCTGATGGTTCTGGTCTCTGCAGGTCTGGAGAGAAGATCTCCTGTAGGGTGGAACACGCCAGCCTGAAGGAACCTCTGATCACTGACTGGGGTAAAAACCTGACTGACTGAATGACTGATGTTCTGATTTCTTTCTATGTCTCTTCCTGCCTCATATCTCCTGTCTCATATCTTCTCCTTTTGCCTCATATGGTCTCCTCCTGCCTCATCCCGTCTCCTCCTGTCCTCAGATCCGTCCATGCCAGAGTCAGAGAGGAACCAGCTGGCCATCGGAGCTTCAGGTCTGATCCTGGGTCTGGTTCTGTCTCTGGCTGGATTCATCTACTACAAGAGGAAGGCCAGAGGTAGGAACCAGTCACCAGACAGATTTGAACCTGTAATGAAACAGAAACTTTGCATTGAATGCTGTCACTTTAACCACTGCGCCACTTCTCAGTTAGAAATCCTGGAGAACTGTTCCTACTAATAGCTGTATAGCACTAGTGTTAATTTTAGCAGCCATTTTTAAATTTAGTTTCAGTTTTAGTCCAGTTTCAGAATCGCTTGTTAGTTTTTATCACATTTAGTCGATGTAAAGGAAGAAAATATTCTAACATAATTAACTTTGGAAAAAGGTTGGCTTTTGATTCTTCCCTTCCCCAGGTCCACTCGGCGAGCTGCGTGTGGTCACTATGAAAATCAGCAAGGCATGTTGACATCACAGAATTACAGAGTTTAATCCAATATAAGGGCAATGCTACACTTTAGAAATAAGACAATGCACAAAAACCCACACCAGAAACTGCAGAACAACAGAGACATACATTCCATTACCTGACATAGGGGGAAAGAAAGAAAAAACGTACAAGACTCTTTGGGAGTTTGCAAGGGCAAAATCTGACGTAATTCTATTTAGAAAGCTTTTCCCCTTGTATTAAAACCATTAAAAAAGGGGTTTTGGCCTCGGTTTCCTCCAAAACCAAAAACCCATCTCTGACATGCTGGGGTTTCCCCTTATTTACTGAAAAACTTGGGGGGGTCTTTACTTCTTTTTTTAAAGAAAAGGCGGAAAGCTTTTCCTGGCATTAAATTCTTAAATCATAAAAAACAAGATAAGCTTCCACAGACAGCTTGTGGAATGGGGGGGGCCTCACCAAAAATTTTCTCAGTAAAAACTTAAATTTAGTTTTGGTTAAGGAAAAGGGTTTTATTTCACAAATTGTTAAAAATAAAATATGTTCACAAGGGGTATACAAATTACCTTTTACACATGCCTAAGATTAACACAAAGACTAAAATAAACATTTTCCTTTTTAAACGTCCCGTTTTGGGTTGGGGGAAAAAAAATAAATATAAAAAATTGAAGCCTTTAATAGGGGAACCAAAAAAATTTTAGTTATAAAAAATAAAAATTCCCAATTTTATAACAGCCCCTTTTAAACAGACCCCCTAGTTCCCTCCCGGTATGTGTCTGAAGCAAAAACCCCCAGTATCTAAACTTATAAATTATCTTGCGCTCTCCAAATTTAATCCACCTGATAACCCAAAAAAATTTTAACCAGTAAAAACAAACTAAAAAAAACCCATTTCACTTTCAAAATAAAAATCATAAAATCATTTATTCAATGGGAAGAAAAACAAATAGAAATCCCACCCCAAGTATAAATTAGAAACCAGAGAAAGATATCCAAAAATTACTAAAAAAAAAGTCAGGATTAAAAAAACAATCTCGCACAAAAATTAAAAATTTTGTAAAATACAAACAATAACAAATAAAAAAAAATCATAAACACATAAAAAATTTTACAAAAACCTTTTTTTTTTTTTTTTACAATTAAAAAATTAAAACTTTTTGTCCTATGCTCCTTTGATAGTCTTTCAAAAATGAATATGAATTCTTCGTCGGGGAAACGATCCAAAAATACGCCAAAAAGAAAACGAAGTTTTAAAGAGTTCCCCAAAAAAAAAAAACACCATAAAAAAAGAAAGTTTAATGATGTTTTTGTACCCTGTCCTTCACGTGTTCCTCCTGGTTGTAACCCTCGGGTTTTCCCTGGTGTCCGTTGCTCCTGAAAATTGGAGTTTTGCCAATTTAAAGTGGTTTAAAGGAAAGGGTCAATCTCCTTTTTCAATGGAAGGACCCCAAAAGGGATTTTGTGTCCCCGGGCTTTTAAAGCCTTGTATTCGGGAAAAGAATAGTTTGGCAACTTCTGCCCGGAAATGCGACCCCTTTTGCGCGTGAGTGCCTCGGGGACATCCTCCCGCGGTTGAGACTGTAGTTCTCCTGTATCCCCTGCGCGTGCGTTGTGGCCCCTCAGGCCCCAATGGACCCCGTTTTCCCCTTTTTTGAGAGGACAGTGAGAAACTCTCCACGACCGGTTGGTCTGGTAAAGCGGGGTTCAGACCATTTTTCTTTTGATGCCTTCTGCGAAGTCGATTTCCCGAACTGATCCGACCCGGGACGTTCCCCTGGATTTTTGGTTTTTTGTAAATTCCCTCCAGGCCCTGTAATCATTGAAGAAATCTTTTTTGAGATACTGTGCAAGTTCCTTTCCCATCCGGGAAAACGGGTAGCAGGTCCCGGGAACATCCGTGGGTGGAGTATATGGAGAGGGAACCCGTTATTGGTTAATGATTGATCCGCACTTTAGGCATTTTTGCTGTTTTCCCTTTTTGTATTATAAATCTGCTATTTTGGAGCTGTTTTTTCAATCCTTTGGACCTCTTTTTTTTGGGGGCCCAAAATGAAAAATGAAAGTTTCCTTCATGTTAAACCCCAAAATTAACTGATTTTAGAACAGTTCCATAAACGAAATTTTGTAAATCTAAATTTTGACCAATTTTAAATTTAATCATCATATTTTTTTTTTTAAACCTTTAAAGAATGATCCCCCTTTTTTTACGAGTCCTAAATATCAAAAATGACCTACTTTTTTTCCAATCATATTTTAAATCCCAAAAAATTTCAACCTTTTTTACCTTTGACCCCTTTATTTTTTTGAAAAACAATTTAAAACCAATTAATTAAAATAATTTATTACCCTTTTTATTTTGTTTATAATTATCAATGCCTTTTAAATTTTGGAGAGAGTTCGATACAGCTAAATTTTTTAAAAAAGATGTAAACCCTTATTTTTAAAAATTTTTCCTGGGTTTTGGGAAAACCTTATTTTAAAAACTAATGGATAAACCCCAACAACCTTCCCTTTTTTAAAAACACTTTTTTATAAAATTTTTTAAAGATTTTTGAAATTCTTTTACACTTTTAAATTTTTTCTTCTTTTTAAAACAAAAGCTTTTTCCGAAAAAAATTTTAATTTTTTTAATTTAAAACCCCTCAGGTAAAGGGATTCCCTTTTTTTTTAAACCAATTTTCATTTTCCCCCGTTTTATAACAGAACAAATGTTTTGTCTAGATACAATAAAAATCCTCCAACTCTTTTTGATGAAACCCCTATCACCACTAACTTTAACCCATGTAAACCGTTGGAGCAATTAAACATGGTGTCCCAGAGCTGTTCAATTTAACCTCAATCAAAAAATTCAAGTTTATTAAATTTTTTGAAATAAAAAAGAAAATTGGTGTCATTTGCTCAAAAACTCTATAGACCCCACAATCACTTTAAAAAAAAAACCCTTTAAATTTCAATTCCATTTAATTGAAAATTTGTTTTATGAAAGGTAGCCACGTACTAGTAAAAAAAAATTTTGATCATCTTCCCTTAGTAGTGAAGGTAACACCAAAAGCCCCTTTGCTATAGTTAAAAAAAGAATGTAAAATTTCATTGTTAGTCCCTGCCCACTTTGCGGCGGAAAGGAAAAAAAACACATGCATTTTTGGAGACAAACAGAGGGAATCCATGGGGAATGCAGTGTCGTAAAGTGGTGCACACCAACCCCCAACTCATTGTTAACCTCTGACCCCAGGGAGGGGTGCCCCAACCTTAGAATTACACTGCGGGCTGCGGCTGAAGACAGCAGGGCGCACAGTGTATACTAAAATTTAAAAAGAGAACAATGGCACACACATACAAAAAATTTAAGAAAAGAATTAATTTTACCACTTCAAATTGTGTTTTGGGCCCCCTTTCTTCCCCCCCCAACCCTGCAGTTGAAGGGAACCCCGGGGTGGGGGTTTTGGGGCCCGGTCCCCTGATCAAGGTGGAATCCAGGGTCAAACTGAGAACACCAACAGGACCACCCCTGGCGACCTTGCCGCCCCAATTCTTTTCTGGAAACAGAAAGGTGTCCCAAATAGCAGTATTCCGCATGGGAAAAACTCTGGTAAATCCCGCTTTGATGAACTTTTGGTCAGCCTTTCGTGGCGACAGGAGGAATGAAAACCCGCAGACCAGCATCTACGAAAACCCCCCTCCGGGTTTTGGACAAAAGGTATGATCTTTGGGGCCCGATCACGCTATTCCCAGCCTAGAAGATCCCCCCAGAAACGCTTGAGTCCCCTTTTTTTTTCGCCGGGTGAAAAAGCAAAAGTCAAAGGAGACATCTGTTGCCAGGTCCTGTGAGCAGCACTTTGCAATCACGTGCAGCATCATCATGTACAGCAGGAGAACAGTTCGCCTTCACTGACCTTCGTAATCGCTCAACAGCGTTTGGCTTTCATACAACAGTCCAGCAGAAGATGGGCACAGTTCAGCATCATCATGTCTTTGTTCAGCAACAACAGCGGCCTGATGCGGTAATCAAGAAGATCCCTTCAAATACATCGTCCCATGATCTCTGAGCTTAAAAGACCCTTCCCCCAAGATTGCCATCAAGTCAGAAGGAAGGAGAACTGCCAGAGAAAAAATAATACAAAGTAATTAAAAAACAAAACTTATATTTGCCACATTTTGTTACTTTCACTATTATAAATAAAATTTATCTTGTGATGCATCCTCCCATGTGGCTCTAGATTTGTTGTTGTTATAGCACAAACGGCCAACTGCCCCAAATCCTGAACTGCAAAAAGAATAAACATAGAAATGTGTACATGATCAGATGTGCCAGAAATAAGAAAATAATGACACTTACTGTTCAAAATCAATAAACGTCAATACCTCGATGACATTCACTCTGCTTGTGCCAAATATCAACTACAAATTCTAAAATCACAAACTCATTAAAGAATTAGAACAAACTCTAGAATGTCCTAGTACTGATACTTATAAAAGTTGTGATGGAATTGCCCTTGGTCAAATAATTATGAATTGCATATTGTTCTACTAAATACCAAACATCCCTATCATTGTCCCACGCTTCAAGACAAAGTCCTATTTTAAAATGTCAGAAATTATTTACATTTTATTTGAATTTCATAGCAGTTTTAACCAAAATTTCCCTCAAAATTAACAATTTACACCCAACTGTATATAATCAAAGTCAGCAGTGATGCAGAAATCTATCAACAATTTTAAATGTAAATAAACATGGCATAGATGTTATTTGAAACCGTTCAATTTGAGATGATCAAATCTAATTTAGTAGAAGCTTCTATATCACATACATCATATTTTAGCAAAGCAGGAAGGCCATATGACTCTACATTAAAGAAATCCATAAATTACTATTGTTGAATGAAAAAATCAAAATTATTGATCAACTAATTTACCATTAACCATATCCAAAAATTTACCAGGAATTAGGGTGTACTTCTGCTTCTCCCCCTGTTGATATAATAAAATTATCATTTTGAAAACAATTTGGAATCTATGTCACTTTTATATAATAATTTGCTGAAAAAACAAAACTTTATAAAATGTTCCACCATTTCTCCAAATCTTCCATCTAGTATTCAAACTAGACTGAGATGATGTAAATTTCAAAGTTCCATCTGTAATATCTTATCTTTATAACATCCCCCTGTGTTTTCTTATTTCCAAAAGAAAAACAATTTAGAGGTGGAAAACAAAAATAGAAGAACTTTCCCTAATTATGCTAAAATTTCAACATGTCCAATCAGTTACCCATAAAAAATATAAACCAAGTTTATTTAGTTAGAATTTAGGTTAGTTTGTTAGTGTTGTTAGTCAAAGTGGATAACACAATTTCCTAATAACTACATCTATCTGCTTTAAGCCAAGGCTGAATTCTCGTTTCATATTAATTTCACTGCACAAGCAGATGATTCAGCTTTAACCAGATCGTGACAGCAAAATATGAAATTGTCATTACCTTAAAATTGTCCCTTAAAGCAGTAATAAAAACATATTTATGAAACAAAACCTTCAGTGTCCCTAAATAGTTTAAAATAAGAAAAATAACACACAGCTACACACTAAACTGAGGTCATATTTACACAGACCATCCTAAAACCCATCAAAGGCCATCTGCCTCCACATTCACTCTCATTCACACTCAAGCAGACTCATCAACACCCCATTGTAAGAAAGATGCAGGATGTTACCCCAGATCTCAAACCAAAATTTGTCCTGTGAAAGTCTTAAACACAATTATTATAACACCATGGTTGAAAAAAAAAATAACAATTATCCAATAGGTCCAATATTGTTCAGTTTTGAGTGAACCTTTTTTTAAAAACTCCATATTATACACACAACCGTATTTCATGATAGCCCACTGTTATTAAATGGCTACCTAGACCCCCTGTAGGAAAACCCAAAAACCGTTCATGTGGTCATGTAATATGCTAAATGGGCTGCACACGAAGATCGTCCTACAAGAAACAAAGTCATTCATTAGTGTTTCAACATGTCCTACATTAACAGTGTAGAAAACACTGTTAAGCAGAAAAACATCCATATGTTCTCATTTTTGTTCTCTTGTTACAATCAGTGAGGGTGTTCCATCCTGTCAGGAAACCTAGAAATTTAAGTGATTGTCAATGTTACAGTATTATAAAAAACAATTGGAACATTCCAGTGCTCCAGCCTGGAACTGATGCAACACATGTCACCCGCTGAGAAAGTAAAAACATCTGTAAGTCTGTTATTTTGTACTTTCCTTCTCAACACAAAACACAGTCCTAAAAGCAATTCACATCAAAATCCAAGAATCCTGAAAGCGTGAGCTGGAAATAGCACAGAACTGAAGCACTCCCAAAATGCAAATAAGGGGGGTCAATTAGTCCCCCTGCTGTGAAACACAACTGGTAACCAAAATGGAGACACCTCTGTCCCACAGAAGAAAATTTTAACAGAAAGTTAGTAATACAACATCCAGCAAAAATATTTAACAATATTTCAGAACACAATCTTGAAACACAAATCACTTCCGCACAATCTCAGCACAATTCAGACACAGACAGACGAATAGACAGCAGCGCGTGGTGGGACATAGGCTACAGTATAACGGGGGAAGACAGACACACAGCCATAAATCAACCTGCAGCCAAGCACGCACACAAACACTAAGAAACATACAAAACACAGAACACAGACAACGTTGTAGTTCAGTCAACTTACCGTAATGTCTTTGTGGTGAACTGCGACGCGTCTCTTCAGGTTGTGTTTTTTCCAGCTATCATGTGGCCACATTCCTTCCCTTCCACTAAAATCAAGCATTTGGGTTTGTTCTCCACCTAAAAGCGAAAATGTGTCCATAGATCACGTCTCCTCTTTCTCCCGAGCCCCAGAGTAGGCTACTCTGTGCCGCCCGCTCCAGGTTTGAAAGTGGGTGTGTGGAGCTGACGAGGAGGAGGCAGAGGAGGAGACGAGACAGGATTTGAAAAAAACATAAAATAATAATATTTCTGATTTACTCCCAGTTATTGTTTATTAGTGGGGATTTTCGTCTCGTCCCGTCTAGTTTTCGTTCGTGAAAAATGTGCGTTGACGAAAATATTTTAAATATTTAATATATAGCTCAGAACATTAGTTGCCGATGCATGTCGATGAAAAATGTTTTTACATCAAAATAGGCATGGAAGTGGATTCAAAGTAACAGCAAAGTGTATGTAGTGGATATATTCCTGAAATAAAGGCTTTGTGAAACGGCAATGCAGTGAACTTTGGCAACATTGAGCTTTTGTGCAGTTTTCCACGAAGCAGATCTGTGCTGAACTTTCTTGGTCTGGCTGCCTTGATCAGAGATTGGATGCAACCAGTTCAAATGCATTGGCTGTGGGAAAAGAAGGAAGGACATCATTATCATATTAGGAAAACGCGCGTATTTGATGCGCATTGTCTTGGTAAGAACGCGCATCAAGTTTTGCGGGTCAAAATGTGCGTTCTTAACGCCCATCATAACCATCATAACTGACGTAAAAAGTTGATACTTGTTGGTGTAGCGGACGGGATTTTACCGCCACCTTGTAGGGGGGTTAACTAACCCTAACCGTGGGGAGTACCGAACGGGACAGGATCTAGGTCCCCCACGCCCAATACCTAAAGGCCTCAATACTCCCGTTGTGGCAGCACGTTTTGTCTTGGTAGCTCACCTAGGCTTGGTAGAGTGGGCTTCAGTAAGGTACAGTAGCTGCCTGAAGGTGTATGTGGTGAGGTATGGTCCAGCACGTCTGTCACCACCCCACTACTATCCTAAGCCGGCTTCCCAAGTGAGGCGCCCCTACCCCCAGATTAGAGTAACCTGACTACAATTCAATTAAAGTGGGTAAAGAGAACACTACTAGCAGCTAGAGCTCACTTAAGTTGTACAATAACTAATTATATGACACATATATAGCACAGACAGTTAATAAGACGAGGAAACAGTGGTTATAATAATCAAACTAATAAAGAAAAAAAATCAAAACACTCTCGCACAGGTATAAGAATTCACCTCAGGCGATATGAATCAATTTATAACACAAAGAACCATCAAACCTTTTCTCCAACAGACATAAACATCTGCCCTGTCAGCTGGCAGTGGGCTGAGCAGCACACAGTAATGTGTAATTGTGTGCACATGCAGCTGTGTGTGTGTGTGTGTGTGTGTGTGTGTGTGTGTGTGTGTGTGTGTGTGTGGCAGAGGCTTGCTCAGCGGCTCAACAGTCTCTCCCAATACCACAGCATGAGTGGGTGTGTGTGTGTGTGTCGCACGGGTCAATGCGAATTCAACAGTTCAGTTCAGTCCAGCTGACCCAGCGAGCGTTATGAGCGTTGTGTGTATAAGTCTGCTTGAGTACGGGTGTGTATCGCACGGGTAAAAACAGATATAACAGTTCAGTTCAGTCCACTTGACCCGGCAAATGTTATGGACAGTGCTTTGAGCGTGTGGAGGGTGGGTGTATGTGTATGAATAGTTACCAACCCACGACCAAATTCCGTCACGGTGCTGGGCTAGATGGCAGGGCAAAAAACTCACAGACGTCCACTCCTGGCAAAATAGCTGCAAGCTACACTCCAGAACGTATGGGAGGCGGCAGCTAGGCTAGCATTTATAGCTTTACCTCCTTCTTGATGTTGTCGGATAGTCCCTTGGGATATCGCTGATTTCTATTCCCTTCCAGTAGAACAGCATACAGCAGCTTACCCCACCGGACCATTAGCCGTTACTCCACACAGTAATAAAGTAAACACCCGATGAACCAATCGATATTAAACTTCACAACTATACTCCAGGCCTACCGACTCGAAACACAACGGAGTTAGCTCATTAGCTCGTTCAATCAGCAATATTGGCTCCAAACTTTACTCCTGCCGGTTAACTTTTTATCCATCTCTATTTTTTTATTTCTGTTTTCCTCTTTTTTTTTACACACCGCTCGTTCCCCTCCCCCGAGTTCACGAGACCCCTTGTCCTTAAAGGGACAGGCGCTGTTTTTGCACCCACTACATTGGTAAAAGACGGCGAAAAAAAGCGGCACAATTTTGAAAAACCAGGCGGTTTTAGCGGGTGAATTTCAATCTTAACGTGATAATTAGATGCGAATAGAAGAATTCATGGCTTGCCATACATTACCTGACCAACCGCTGCTCCATCAGTCTGATCACTGAGATCCACCTGAGTTTTAAAGATCTTTGAATCACTGTATAAATTCAGATTAAACAATTTAATTCCGTAGTTAGATTGGATTATCCAGGATTATCAGATAGCAGCTTCCAGCTCTGATCCATGTGATCTAGAATCTCTACATCTGTTATCAACATCATGGCTGCCTGATGTTCCCATGATTTTACCAAACATGTTACAGAGTTAGCATGGGAGCTAATGAGCTAATGGATTCCTGTTTCCTAACAACAGGCTGACAGACATGATGGAGACCTGCTGCTACTCCAGACTTTATCATCTAGATCATTCCTTAGAGTGAAGAACATCAGTTAGAGGAACATCTGGATAATTTCTCACTGTTAGCTTGGTTAACGCTAGCTCCAGCTAACCAGGGCTGCATGCTGCATTCACTGGTAATAGGAAAAACCAGGAGCGTTTGCTGATGTTACGATAAACCAGCAGGTTAACAATCTGTGGTTCTACTGCTGATCCAGAACCTTGGTTCTGATCCAGTTTGTCATCTTTCTTCCAGGACGGATCCTGGTTCCTACCCACTGATCCTGGATGGTGGTTCTGATCCGGTCCATCATGTGATTCTGATTCCTACCAACTGATCCTGGATGGTGGTTCTGATCCGGTCCATCATGTGATTCTGGTTCCTACCCACTGATCCTGGATAGTGGTTCTGATCCGGTCCATCATGTGATTCTGGTTCCTACCCACTGATCCTGGATGGTGGTTCTGATCCGGTCCATCATGTGATCCTGGTTCCTACCCACTGATCCTGGATGGTGGTTCTGATCCGGTCCATCATGTGATTCTGGTTCCTACCCACTGATCCTGGATGGTGGTTCTGATCCGGTCCATCATGTGATTCTGGTTCCTACCAACTGATCCTGGATGGTGGTTCTGATCCGGTCCATCATGTGATTCTGGTTCCTACCCACTGATCCTGGATGGTGGTTCTGATCCGGTCCATCATGTGATTCTGGTTCCTACCAACTGATCCTGGATGGTGGTTCTGATCCGGTCCATCATGTGATTCTGGTTCCTACCCACTGATCCTGGATGGTGGTTCTGATCCGGTCCATCATGTGATCCTGGTTCCTACCCACTGATCCTGGATGGTGGTTCTGATCCGGTCCATCATGTGATTCTGGTTCCTACCCACTGATCCTGGATGGTGGTTCTGATCCGGTCCATCATGTGATTCTGGTTCCTACCCACTGATCCTGGATGGTGGTTCTGATCCGGTCTATCATGTGATTCTGGTTCCTACCCACTGATCCTGGATGGTGGTTCTGATCCGGTCCATCATGTGATTCTGGTTCCTACCCACTGATCCTGGATGGTGGTTCTGATCCGGTCTATCATGTGATTCTGGTTCCTACCCACTGATCCTGGATGGTGGTTCTGATCCGGTCTATCATGTTATTCTGGTTCTACCCACTGATCCTGGATGGTGGTTCTGATCCGGTCCATCATGTGATTCTGGTTCCGACCCGCTGATCCTGGATGGTGGTTCTGATCCGGTCCATCATGTGATTCTGGTTCCTACCCACTGATCCTGGATGGTGGTTCTGATCCGGTCCATCATGTGATTCTGGTTCCGACCCGCTGATCCTGGATGGTGGTTCTGATCCGGTCCATCATGTGATTCTGGTTCCGACCCGCTGATCCTGGATGGTGGTTCTGATCCGGTCCATCATGTGATTCTGGTTCCTACCCATTGATCCTGGATGGTGGTTCTGATCCGGTCCATCATGTGATTCTGGTTCCTACCCATTGATCCTGGATGGTGGTTCTGATCCGGTCCATCATGTGATTCTGGTTCCGACCCGCTGATCCTGGATGGTGGTTCTGATCCGGTCCATCATGTGATTCTGGTTCCTACCCACTGATCCTGGATGGTGGTTCTGATCCGGTCCATCATGTGATTCTGGTTCCGACCCGCTGATCCTGGATGGTGGTTCTGATCCGGTCCATCATGTGATTCTGGTTCCTACCCACTGATCCTGGATGGTGGTTCTGATCCGGTCTATCGTGTGATTCTGGTTCCTACCCACTGATCCTGGATGGTGGTTCTGATCCGGTCCATCATGTGATTCTGGTTCCTACCCACTAATCCTGGATGGTGGTTCTGATGTTTCTGCTTCCTGTTAGATCCCAGTCTGAACTGGACCCTCTGATCCAGAACCTTCCCCCAGTGGTTCTGTGAGGGTTCTGGTTCTGGTGGACCAGCTGCTGTTCCTATAATCATCTTCATCAATGATCTCAGATCTTCTTCTCCTCTGATTTAATCTTTATTTGATGTTTGAACCCAAATAAACTGTTTCAACCACCAGAACCTCTGATCTGAGTCTTAATTCAACTGGACCAGCAGCTGGAGGGACTGGTTCCAGTTCAACCAGTATGAAATGAGCAGAATCATCCTCCTCTCTGGTGTTCAGCCTCCTGCAGTGGTTCCTGTATCAGACCAACCTTCTGGTTTCTCTGGTTGCTCCTCATCTTCTAGCTGAGGACCATCATCATCTGCTGCCATGATCTCCAGCTGCTGCAGGTTCAGGAACCAATGTGATGAAAATGATCCAATGAACAACATCTATCAGCTTCTAGATCTACATTTATTCACTGATGTTTTACCAGATTTTTACAGAAACACTGAAAATATAGAAAACAGTAGAAACAATCAGGAGGTTAAAGGAGACAGAAACTGATCTATAAACACTTTCTATGTCAGTAAAGGTAAACAGTGACTCAGACTAACGGATCTAAACAGAACAGGAGGTTCTAGTTGCTGTTATCATGATTCTTCATGGGGGGTCCAGGTGAGTACAGGTGAGCTGCAGGGGGCGGGGCATCCTGGTCAGGAAGTCTCTGTCTCCTCTGTTGAATCTTCTGACCTCTGATAGAAACACAGAAATAGATCAATCAGACCAGGATCAGCTTCTGCTGAGGGTCTATGGAGAGCGGTTACCATGGCAACCACATTTCAAAACAGTTAGAATCAGTCCACTGGACTTTGTTTCCAAGTTTTAAGCCGTTTCTCTTACAGGAACCTTTTTCAATCTAAAGATGGCGGCAGGAGGAACCTTTGATGTTCCTCCTCTTTCCACCTGCAGAATATCAGAGGCAGAGAAACAGTCAGGAAACGTCTTCAACAAGACAGTGACCTAAACACCAGGACTAGTTTCACTCTGGACCAGATCTGGACCCTGCTGGACCTTTGCCTTTCCAGCTATTTCAAGTTCAGGGATCATTTATTTAATTATCTTTTTTTATCATTTAACTTTTTATTTCATTTTCTTTTACATATTCAGTGCAGATGAACATTTCACATTCAACATAAAGCTTTCTTTTGGGAGCTATTCCTCTATTTGACCTTTTTCCCATCTAACTTATCTAGATCTTTATTGTTGTCACTGTCCTTTGTCCTGAATCTTGTCCATTTCCTCCATTGTTCTTCCATTTGAATCTGTTGAGGGGTTCTTGCGGTCCCCATTTCCTGGTAATTGCTTTTTTGGTAGCTATTAACAATCTCTTAATCAGATACCTGTCATTTACCCTTGCTTTGATATTGTTCACATTGCAAAGATATGGTACCACAATACTCATAGGAATGTCATCTCCCAGAATCTTCTTCACAGTTTCATGCACATTTTTCCAAAACTAAACAATTTTAGGACAGTTCCAAAATATGTGAGAGTGTCCGACCTTCACTGATCCACAATTCCGCCAACACCCCATGTTTGTACCCTTATATTGATTCTTGACTTTAGGCGTGATGAAATGTCCCTCTTTTCTTTTATATACTTAGTTGAAAGTTTATTCATCATCAGTTTTTGATATAGAGTAGAGATTATTTTAATTTTTGTTCCACTGAATGAATTTATCACTATTTTGATCAGCCCATTCACTTCTACAGAGGGATCCCACCTGATTTCTGCCTTATAATAGTCTCTTAATTGCGGGTATCTGTTAAATTCATGTTTATCTAAATTATACGTCTCCTTTATTTGTTGACAACTCCCCAGCTCTCCGTCTCTCTGAAGGATATACCATCCTGTGATCCCATTGCTTATCCAATGTTTGAACCCTTTATCATTCGTTGCTGGTTTGAAGTTGCTATCATATGCTACCCTACTGAGCACTTTCATTTCTTTATTTATCTTGTGTTTTCTTAATGAACCATAATTCCAGTGTGAACATTGTAATTGGATCCATGCATTTATCCTCTCATATCTGTCGTCATCTCCAATAACACTTTTATTGGGTATCCTCCAAACTCTTTCTCCATATCTTTCCACTTAGCCGTGTAGTCTGGTGTGCATCAGCATATGACATGTCTGAGCTGAGCTGATCAGAAGTATTCCCTTCATTTTGGGAGACCCATACCCCCTTTGTCTTTCGGTAGTTGGAGAGTTTCTCTGTTTTTTTCCACCCCAAATGAACCTACATATTATCTTATCCCAGATTGCAGCTTGTGTTAGAGGGACCTCTACTGGTAGTGATTGGAACAGGTATAGAGGTTTTGTTTGCACATTCATTTCAATAATTTCAGTTCTTGAGTTCAGATCCAAGGGCAGAGTATTCCATCTATCTATATCTTTTTGTATCTCTTGGCTTATTTTATCATAATTTGCTTTATACAGTGTAGATAACCCTTTATTAATGTTACCCCTAGGTATTTATTTCCCTTCATATTCCATTTGATGGGAAATGATTCCTGAATTTCTTTCGATGGGATATAATTGAGTGTTAGAATTTGTATTTTAGTTACATTAATTTTATATCCTGAAATATAACCATATTTACCAAAGAGATCCATCAGCGCTGATCGCGATTCGTCTGACTGTTCAAGGAAAGTTATCACATCATCTGCAAAAAGCCATATTTTGTGTTCCTCTCCATTTACTATAACTCCCTTCATTTCTTTGTCTTGTCGTCCTGCCTGCGCCAGAGGTTCTATAAAGAGGGCGAACAGTGTGGGTGACAGGCAGCACCCCTGCCTGGTTGATCTTTGTATATTTAATTTGTCCGTCAGGCTTCCATTTATTTTAATTCTCGCTGTGGGTTGATGATAAAGTGTCTTTATACATTGTACTGATTTATTACTGAATCCAAATCGTTCTAATGTTTTATATAGAAATTCCTAATTTACTAAATCACATGCTTTTTCTGCATCAACACTTACTAGTATGGTACTTTGTTTTCCCAGCTGCGCCTGTTCCTCTATGTGTATAACTCTTCTAATATTATCACGTGTTTGGCGTCCTCTCATAAATCCTGATCTTCCTCTATCAAGTCTGTTACAAAAGTATTCAATCTATTAGAAAGTATGTTTGTCTATATCTTATAATCTACGTTTAACAGTGAAATTGGTCTATAGTTACCACAGTCTTCCTCATCTTTTCCTTGTTTTGGGATGACTGAGATGATGGCTACAATCCATGAAGGAGGTATTTTATTGTTACTGAGTGTTCAATTGAAAGAAGCTGCAAGTATTGGTGTAAACTCTTCTCTAAACGTCTTGTTCCAGTCTGCTGGGTATCCATCACTGCCTCGGGATTTATTATTTTTAATGTATTTATTGCCTCTTTCACTTCCTCTGTTGTGATTGCTGCCGTCAAAGTCAAAAGTCAAAAAGCCTTTATTGTCATTATATTCTGTGACAGATACAATGAGATTTGGGACTTCCATAACAGCTACCGTGAAATAAAAAATAAAATAAAAAAATATATAAAAAATATATAGATATATTAAAAGGAAAAGGAAGTGTCAATGTCTCGTTTTGTTGTTTGCCAATTGTTGGTAAATCTAATGCATTTAAGAAAGTTCTCATTTCCTCCTCATCTGTCATTTCGGGTTGTTTTTACAGTTTCTCGTTATATTCAAGAAAAAATTCCTCTATTTCCTGTGGATTATCTGTTATTTTACCTGTGTGGGTTTCTAATATTATATATGGCGTTCTGTGTTTACTGTTTGCGTATACGTTTCGCTATCAGTTTAGTTTCCCTTGAAGCTGCTTCATAGTAATTCTGTTTCAGAAATCTGTTCCTTTTTTCAGTCTCTCCTAGTAATATCTAATTTATTTTGGTTTTAATTACCCTGATTTCTTGGTTTATCTTTGAGCCTTTTGTTTTCTGATATTCCTGTTCTAATTTCCTAAGTTTCTCTGTATTTGCCCTGTATGTCTGTAGTTTAATTATTTTATCATGTGTAGTTTCAGCTGTCAACTTTCCTCTAATGACTGCCTTCATGGCATCCCATAATATTGTTGGGTCTACTGTTCCATTATTATTTTCTTTGGAATACTGCCTAATTTCTGCTTTTATTTTTCCTCTCCATTGTTCACTATTCAATATTCCTACATTCAGTCTCCATGCCGAATTTCTTTTCCTGTTGTTCAGACATATCTTTTAATAAATTCGGTTATGGTCAGAAACATCTGCAGCTCCTATCCTGCTTCTTTCACTCTGTGTTTGTCTTCTACCTACATTTAACTTAATTTAAATCACCTCCACAAATTAGAATTCCTTCTGTTTCCATGGTGATTAAATCAAATATATTTTTTAAAAACTTTTTGTTACTCTAGGTAGTATACATTTACCAAGGTTATTAATTCATTTTCTATTCCTCCTTCTTTATCTTTTAATTCCTTTCTGTAATCAAGTTGTATTGTTTTAAATTAATATTGGAACACCTCTTCTACGTCCCTCTTTATATGAACCTTGGTATAAGTTCCTGTAACCATATTTTTTATTATTTTCATGTTCCGTTTTGGATAAATGAGTTTCTTGTAAGAATATAATTTGTGCCTTTTCCTTCTTCAGTTTTGTCATCACCCTTTCTTTTGTACTTAGTGTGTTCAAACTGTTCACATTCAGCGACATTGTCTTGATATCAGTCATAAGTATAATTTATTACTCCCTTTAAATCTGCGCCAAAGCAAAGAACCAGCATGAACTCATGCTAACCAAACATAAACTAAAGAACCGGTGGACTTTCAAACATGGGGTATCCTTCTTCCCCCAGTCCCAGTTGGTGGGTGGAGGGGAGATCCTCACCTCTGTTGAGGGCCCCTCCCTAGTATTAGAACCGCTCCCATCCTGTGGGGCACCACTCCCTCTAGACATGTCCAACTTAAATGTCTTACCATCTCCCAGTCGGTTTTAGTTGAATCTTCTTTTCTCACAAAGTCAACTTCTTCTGAAAGCAAAACATTCTAGGATTTCCACTGGAAGCTTTGTAATTTCTCTCTCACTCTGTGTGCTGCGTCACGTTCCCGCTCTTTCCCCTTCACTCGCTGCCACCCCGCGGCTCCGCGCTGTTTCTTCCCTGCTGGCGCGGCATCTCCTCCTGGCTCAGCAACCCTGTAGCCTCTTTCCTTCATGTCCTGCTCTGCTAACCTGGCACTGTCGTACGTCTTAATCACGTTCTCCCAATGAATCTGAATTTTAGCGAGTGGTGCCTGGAAACATATTCCTTTCTCCTTCAGCATTTTTTAATGCCCGAATATTCCTTTCTTTTCTGGACAATCTCAGTCGGATAGTCGTGGTCGAAGTAGATTTATTTACCCGTGACCTGAATCTTTTTCTGCCAGGGTTTCTTCAGGATCATTTCTTAGGTCTAAAATTGTAGAAAGTTTATCACGACTGACCTCAGCGCTGCATTAAGGCTTGGTTTTGGGGCGAGGGATCGGTGGGTTCGTTGGATGTGGAGATTGATCCCCTCCGGAAGTTCAAGTTCCTTCTTAAAAAGTTGCTCCAGAAATGTAGCTGTAGATCTCCCTTCTACTTCTTCTGGTTAACTGAAGATTCTGATATTGTTTCTCCTTGATCTCCCTTCCAGATCGGTTTGTTTTTCCTGCATTCGCTGAACTTGTTCCACCAGCATCCATCGTTAGCATCCATCTTCAAATCCTCCACCTCCGCTATGCATGTCTGTGACTCGCTGATGTTAGCTTGCTGTGCCTGTAGTTCCCGGTGATTCTCGGACTGCCGACGGTCTATTTCTTGCCGAGATTAATTATTTCTTCTTTCATTTCTTTCTTCAGCTCGTCCCTGGATACTACCAGCTTGCGGCACAGCTCGTTTAAGGTTTTTAATATCCTCTCTGATAGCTGCGAGCCCGTTTTGCAGCTCCTCCGTGCTACCGTGTTCTTCCATTTCCTCTGCTGGGGCTTTTTCATGCTTGCTAGCTTTGTGCTCTGAGATTTCTTCTGTTGCAGGCAGCTCTTCAGTTCTGTCTTGCTTTTTATTGTTTTTCTGGCTTCTGCTCTTGCTTATCCTACTCAAGCTTTATATTTATCTATTGAGTTCCAATTTTGTTGTGGGCATTTCTACCTGACTCTGGAGAGCTAGCTGATTATGCTCCTTTCCCCTCTGCCATCTTTTTACCAAATTCAGGGATCATTGTTACAGACAAAAGCATGGTTGTGCCATGGGATCACCAATTGTAGTCAATGTTTACATGGAACAAATGGAAAATAGAGCTTTAGACGCTTTGAATGGAACACCACCAAGCCACTGCTTTAGATATGTGGATGACACCTTCGTCAGAATCCAGCTAAAAGAAGTGGAAGCTTTCACAGACACATCCACTCTGTTGACCATAACATCCAGTTCACCAGAGAGGATGCCAACAAGAACCAGCTGCCTTTCCTGGACTGCCTGGTGAGCATGGAAGGAGATGGAAGCCTAAACTTTGAAGTCTATAGGAAACCCACTCACACAGACCAGTATCTTCTTTCTGACTCACACCCCCCACTGGAACACAAACTCTCAGTCATCAGAACCTTCCAGCAGCGGGCAGAACATGTCTCTACTAGAACAGAAGCACAAAGATCAGAAACATCAGAGATGCTCTCCAAACCTGTGGAGACACAAACTGGACGAAATCCCAAAGAGACGCAGCAGAACATAACGGTGAGAAGATTAAACCCTAAAACATCTCCATCCCATCATGTAGCTGGAGTCTCTGAGGAACTCCAGAGGATTTCCTCCAAGCACTCCACAACATTTCAAACCAATCAGACCCTGAAACAGAGACTAGTTCATCCTAATCTGAGCAGAGTGTCTGCAGGTCAATGCAGTGAGGAATGATCTGATCTTTGGAGAAACCAAACAACCTCTCCACAGACGCATGGCCCAACACAGAAGAGCGCCCTCCTCTGGACAAGACTCTGCGCTACATCTACACCTGATGGACAAAGGACATTCTTTGGAGGACCAGAATGTTCACATTTTGGACAAAGAAGACAGGTGGTTTGGGAGGGGCGTGAAGAAATATTATGATGGAAAGCAAAGCCCATGAGGGTCAAATCCTTTCTTTAAATCCCATGTTACCAAATGGTTGCTTTGTCCATTTATAATAAAGACAGAGACACTAATGCGGTTGGAAAATCCTTTCTGTCGTGGCCTCGCTGAGCTCTGAAGCTGCTGACAGTAACAGATATACCGCTAGCTAAACCCTCCCTCAGTCATCCACACTCCATAGTTTCTGTTAGCAGGTTTTAAGGAGGTATGTGTAAAAATTAAACACGCCAAATACAACAAAATTACTGTAAAGCAGGTAAAAAATTATTAGCTCAGCACATAGCATGTCATTAGTGTCCAAAATTATATTTGTAATTAAATATGTGGAGCCGCCAGCTCAGCGATCAGACGACAACTGATCTGTTCAATGAAAATAGCTGCATGAGCTGGAACGCTGTAGAAAGCAACAATATTTATATGATAATGACCATCTGCACTATTTACTAGGGTGCAAATATAACTCAAGTCACGATCTCTCTTCTCAGCTGCAGACATGCAGACAGCATCGTGAGACTGCAGTAAAGTTTGCAATAAAATCACAGATTAAGCTTTTCTGGATTAATAACTCATCAGCGGATGATTTATTCTACAGAACAGACACCAGAGTAAGCCACACAGTGAGCTACAACCGTAGTTCCTGAAAGCGAGTCTCTTATCGCGCTGGGAGAATTACATTGGACTCTATGGGGAGCTCACTGCTCCAAAAATGCTCCGTCTGCAAGTTGCTAAATAATCAGAGAGAAATATTCAAAAGTGTCACCAAGGAGAGGTGGATTATTATCACATTCATTGGATTAGAAAATAATACTTTGAGGAATTTCCAAAGCCTAAATGACAAATGGCTCCTCTGTTCTATTATTAGAATAAGTGTAAACTAAGCAATGACTACACTATAGAATAGTGATGCACGATATAATGGGCCCCCTATCGGTATCGGCCTTAAAACTGAATATCAGACATCGGCCACCCCACCGATATTTAACCCGATATTTGATCAGCTTCTGAGTTTCTAAAGTCAAAAAAAAAAAATACTACTTCTTCTTCTTCTTCCTCAAAAACTTCTTTTTTACAGACTTAAAAACTTCTAAAGACGAGGGAAAAAATATTGATCCATTAAAATATCCCAATATCTTCATATGCTGATATATTGCCATTTAAAAACACCATATCAATCTCTTTTACTAATGAAATATTGCTATATGTCATCGTTATGCTACGAAATCCCCCGAAAATTCACCAAATGTTGCCATATTTTTATATGTTGATATATTGACGCGGTATCGATCTATTTTACTAACAAAATCTCACAAGAATTTGCAAAATATCACGAGAGTTTGTAACAGAACGATGAAATTTCACCAGATTTTGAAAGTAAAATAGATCGATACCGCGTTTTTAAAAATCCATTTGATATCAGCATATGAAAATATATTTGAGTATATTATTTTTCAAAGTGTCAGAAATGGATAACAAAACTGCTATTTTCAATGACTACTTATTTTTGTACAGCTTTAACATCGGTATCGATATCGGTTATCGGCTACATGAGTTTTAAAATGTCGGCATATCGGATATCGGCCAAAATCCCAATATCCTGCATCCCTACTATAGATCACTGTAGTGCCTCCAAACGTGTAGCACACATAGATAACCTCATCTAGATCACACTACAACTCTTACTTTGGGGAAATGTGCTAAACTCTAAATTTTTTTTTTAGATGTGTTTCATTGTTATTCTAAGCAGGCCAGGTGTTCAATCTCTGCAACAGGAACCACAGCACTGAGCGTTGTGCGCACTGCACAAAGTATACCTGTCACACATGCAGGAAGGACTCAGCTTGGGTTTGTAGAAACTGGGAAATGGGACAATTGTAGCTTCATATGTAGAGATTTTCCTTGGGTGGAATAAATGTTACTGCTATACTGAAATCAGACTGATTGTCATTCTCTAAGCTGAAATGTTAAATGATGTGAAAAGGCGACAGAACAGACAAGATACAATTATTCTCTACGTTTCTTTCACATAGTGATCTTTGCAATATAAATGAGTCTGAATGGACGATATAAACAGGCTCTGCCTTGCCTGGCTGGGAAAGCTGGTTATGACCTGTTCTCAGCTCAGGAACTAGGACCCGTATGATATCTGGTTGGTCAATAGGTTTAAATAAAAGATTTAGATCTGACTTATTAGGATATTCCTGCAGAAAGGTCTGATGTTGCAGGGGAAGGTAATGGAAAGAGGAGCATGCTCTGGTTCTGATGCCAGTTTGTTTCAGCCTTTATCCAGTCTCCTGTAGAAGGACTGGTCCTATCACAAGTTATTAGCATTACAACAAGGACAGTTAGCAAGGTAGAGTGAATACACTAACTGGAAGAGGGGAGGGGGGCTGCAGGAAAACTGGAATTCTCTGAGACATCTAGTGCTAAACCACCACCCCCAAATAACTGACGTAAAGGAAAAACTCTCATAAAAGACGATCAGTAGCAGAACTGGTTAAAGTCTTTAGCAAAGCTAAACCTCCAGACCAAAGGAAAGCCACTGGAAGGACCTGGAAACATGAAGACATTCAACATATTGCTCACCACACTAATCTTTACTCTGCCCAAGAACTAGAGGATCCATCAGCTTCAGTCCTCAGGAGGTAGAATTGTTCTCTTCATGGTGTGTTTATTTTCCCTGCTATGGAGGATTATTGGCAATAGCTGACATTACGGCAAGAAAAAGATTCCAGCTACTACAGCGCTTCCTTTATTTCAATGACAATCACCAGTTCAACAGCAGGTCAGACCGTTTTTACTAAATACGCCCTCTGTATGAAATAATGTCTCCTGATTCCATCGTTTCACAAACATAGTGTGGATGAGGTTATGGTGGCATATAAAGGAACGAGAGCCGCACACTCTGCCAATATATATAACAGACCAGACAGGTTCCTCTGGCATCATTCAGGACTTATTGTTTTACCAAAGAGCATCAATGTTCTTCAATGTTCCCCTCAGTGAGGAGGAACAGGAGCCACCTCTAGGTTCCACAGTGGTCATGACATCATCCAAGACCATAACAGAGACCAACCTCTCCGTTATATTCTATGACAACTACTTCACAAGCTTTGACTTCATACAAATTTAATGATGTGCTGCTTTACAGATCTCCTAGGATTATCTATCATAAAACAGGTTTTCTCGCCTCTTCCTCTTCCGGAGGGTTTTCCCACATCACCTAAGCTGCCTAAGAGAAAAAACTGTTTGAAACAGCTCCCATTCTGGCGATGTCCAATCCACTCTGTCTGTTTCAACATGATTAGTGGATGAGTGGGGGGAGTGTGTAGAATATTCTATAGCTCCAACAGTTTGGTAACAAATCAGCAATGGTTACCCTTTTTCTTAAAATGAAATGCTGTAATAACAGGACTGCCACATTGTCTGCGTGTTTGTGACTGTTAATACACTGCTATCCCAGCATTTCCTGAGACACTGTGCACTATTCTAATCTGACCTCTTTCATGCCCTACCTTGTCATACTTTAAAAAGTCATTAATTTCATAATTATGCATTCAGTAAACAGCATCTGAGGAAGTCCCACCTCATAACAATGTTGTCAAAATAAAAGACCCATCTCACCTCGATCTGAAATGCTTTTCCTTTCCAGATCCCACACCCATAAAACACTCTTGTTTTAACGCATGATAAACTATGTGTTAAAAGGGGAGTTTTATATAAGGATTTATATAATACTATGAAATTTAATAATAATGTTTAAACGAATGCAATGCTGCTATCATTAAGTCACTATCTCAGCCTAGCTCTCTTTTCCCCTCTCCTTCTCTTTTCTTAAATCTGAGGGGCAGCTTGTTGTCCATCATTCCTTCGTGGCTCATTTATGATGATTGTCTCTATCATCCACAGAGCAGGGTAGAGAAATGGTGAGAGAAAGAGAAATAAAGTCTGTGAGAGAAACAGGTCTGAATCGGGTCCAGATATTTCCCATTGTTTTGATGGACATTCCTCGCCGCCACAAAAATCTAACCTCAGTTCTTTTACATTCTCATTGCTGGACTTCCAGAGACTCCTACAACATTCCTGCTTGCATGTGATGATAAAATGCTTAATTACTGCATTTCCCTTACAGCCCAGATAAAGGCCGTGAGGGAGCAGACGCAGGGGGAGTGCCTGCGGATTTGTCTTTATAAGAAATTTAAGGAGGAAGATTTGGAAATCTGGCAGGAGGATGGATCCATTCCAGGTGTTGCTGACCAACGGCACAGTAGGAGCAATCCTAGCTGAGGCAGCATTAGAAACAATCTGAGGATGCAGACGCCTGAACGCTGCTTCTAAATACGAGGGACAAGCCTCTTCCTCAGAGTTTTTCTTCAATCACCGTCTTGCCTTTCATACATCTGAGCAGAAGTTTCCAGTAAGGTTCCTGCAGCTCTACAATCATCTGAGAATAAAGGAATATTTTCTATGAGTAGGAGGCCCCACATCGAAGACAGTGAACTGTAATATGATCATCCAACTCTTCTTGTGAAGCTGGTTGCTCTGCAATAACAGCAGCTATCCAAATAGCTTACTGCTGCGCTCTGTGCTTGCATTCTGCATGGAACATGGAGAAACACTGGGTAATGATAGATAAGGAGTTTGCTCAGTCAGCAATGGCCACTGAATATCAAGGTGCTACTGTCAAAGTAATTCGCAATGACTTCCAGTTCCACTGGGTCATGGCTTTTCATGTGCTGGGGATGAAGAGCTGAATGTGGCTCCTACAACACAGCTCACGATAGAGGACTGATCTAGAAGTAGCAGGAGCCGCAGTACACAGACAATGACTGTAAGCTATCAACATTTCTGATTCCCTTTCAGCAATATTTCTGTTTTCAATTTGATGGCAGTTCAGTTATAAATAACAGGTTTTATTTCTTTTGTTGAACATAACAACACGAGAAGGATGCTGAAGATCTGCTATTTTTTGTTTTCCACATAGTTCTATTTAATTGGTTCTACTTCTAGAAATAGGATAGAGACAAACAGAGGAACTCTATTTACATTGATTCTATTTTTCTAGATTACACACAGTCTATGAGTCAATTAGTGCAAACATTGTCTGGTAAATAATGCTTGAATCTGGCTGTTTATTTTGGATACTATTACATTACAGATAAGATAGTATTATATTGTCTCACTGTAAAATTCAATTAGTCATCATAACTTATAAAAAGCATGCAAACTGGTTGCACTTAAAAAAACAAGTATAGAGAAAGAACTATGTTTTAAGTTGTACTAACTAGTGCATCCTTTGAAGAGTTACATGTATGTTTAAGCCACTAAAACAATCATGTAATGTGAACTTTATAACTTATTTTAGGTGAACTTTTGACTTAGTAAAGACTACTCACAATTATACATTTTATTTACTAAATTATTTCAAGTGAAATGTCTCAGTTTAGTCCATATAACTGCTTATAAAGGTTAAGTTCACTCAGTATGTTTAAGTTACACTTGCTAAAACAGCAATCTCATTTACTTGCTGAAACCAGACTGATTGTTTTAGGTGTAAAAAATCCAAACAGATCCTACCTGCCTAACATAAATAAAAGATGTGCAATTTTCTAAAACAGCCCAGATTACAACTAAACATAGCAATGAAGGTAAAAACACAGTTCAAAGTTTATTTTTATTGGTTTTATACAAACTTAAAGATGGTCTAATGCTATCAGAGTTCTAAAACTGTAAGATCAACCATAAAATAAAACAAGCAGACCAGCCTAAAAGTGCACTTCAGTTTCTCAGAGTAACATTACATAAATCCAAAAAACTAAAATATATTTGGAGGAAAAAAAATACAAAATAGTACAGAGTTGTGTACAATTCATTTCTTTGAACAATTGTGATTTAGAATAGAAATAATCAAGGTAATAAACAGTTCAAATTTTTTTCCCTCTTTTTGCTAACCGTTTCACCCCCCCCCCCCCCCCCCCCCCCCCTTTTCTTTATTAACTTGAAAGATATTTTGTAATGAAACACAGCCTTTGTAAAGAGCAAACAGGATGAAAGTTCACTTCTTTATCCCCAAGAAACATTACATGAATTCAATAAATCAAAAATAGATTTGGGCAAAAAAAAATGCCATCAAGTGTAAAGTAGTTTCAATCTAAGAGCTACAAACTTTAGAAAGGAAAATACAGCAACAACTGAACCAGCTCATTACCGAGGGAGATTTGCCAAATATCAACACTCATCCATTTGCCTTCTAACTCAACAAGAGGTTTTAGACTTTGCAGTTTGGTGGGAGCTTGTTGTCTACCAAGCCAAGCATGACTTTTTGAATGAAGCCAGGTGTATTTTTCATGGCTTTGGGGTTTATCCAAAGGTAAAGCATATGACAGTCCAAACAAGAGGCAAAGTGCATAAAGCAGGTTCTGGAGATCTTCCAGCACAATATGATGATGGCAGAAACTGGTTGAAGGTGGAGCTGATTTAGAGCGTCGCAGAGACTCTTGGATAACGGTCAGCTCCCCGACAGATACCTGTAACCAGGACTCATCAGGGTCACAATCCTGTAATGAAAGGAAACCTTGTTAACTGTCATTTTGAAACTGCCCTCATGACCTTTGTCCTGTCCACCCTCCCCTCCAGTGTTATGCATTAAAGTAATACATGATTGAAAAACATGATCAATTGCTGTTTGGTGTCCGTACATCCAGTGGCTTTCAGCTCTTAACATCATGGCTTAGCTCAGCACTAACAATGGCAGTAAATTAAAATCAGTAGCAGGCTTATGCTAGGTCACTGCAATGATTTGTGCAGATTTAAGTTGCCATGCTAACCGCCAGAAGTCAGCCATTGGACTAAATCAAAAAGAAAAACACTCCTTCCAAACCACAAATACTCAAAAGCCAAAATAATGACCCTGTACCAGTTCCTGGACTAGTATAATTTAGTTTATAAGATTAACAACGTATCCCTTTCACCCCACAGGACCTAGGTTGATAACTTATCTCTGCTTGCATTCGTCAAACTGTAAACTAACTTGCAACCCATGCAAATGTTTACACACAATACCAAATATATCCATTATTTTGTTTTAAATCTTAATGTCCATGAGGCAGTGATGGACATTTCCCATGACTGTGCGCTAGTTTTAGATGTGCCTAAGAGAACTTACAAAGCAGGTTAGATAGAAGTCAGTGAGGTCATCACCAGGTAGAACCGGCAGACCTCGGAGTACAGCGGTCCGCAATGCCGTCACATCTGGTTTCTACAACTGGATGAATAGATCAGGCTTCAGATGGTGCAGCATTCAAAACTTACTGAACAAACGTATTTGAAAATGAACAAGTAAGAAAAAAGTATCACTATATTGACAGAGCAGCAAAAAAGTTACAGTTACAGCTGTGGATGGTTTCTCACTGACTGATTAAATATTCTGGAAGAATTGTAGTTTATGCTAATTTATATAACTGAACTTTCAATTTTTGTGTCAAGCAATCTCCAAACTTTTATAATAGAGTTGAAACAATATTTTGTCATTTTCTTGGCACAATTTTTAAAAGTTTTTTTGAGTTTATCCCATGCAAATTGATTTACAAATGTTCCAGCATTGCAATAAAGCTCAACAAAGTTTATTTTGGGATTTTTTTTTATATATATAAAAAAGTATATTTATTTTATTTTTCAAATACAGAAAAAATTGCACAACAGTTGTTGTTGTTTTTTCTTCTTGTTTTTTCTATGTATTTCGCAATAATTTAACGTTCATAGTATATTTATTTTATTTATTTGATGTTTCATAAATTTCAAAACAGCTGTAAGGTTTATATTTCTAGCCTAGATTTATTTTGAATGCTAGAAACCTTGGATAGAAACGCTAAATTGACACATGGTGCAACTACAAAATAATCCTAATGATGATGAATCAAGCAGCCTTCTTTAAACGCCCCACGCTTACTTGTCTCTCTGTAAAAACTGCCGGCCACCACTACTTCAAGTTTTTTACTGCAGGCCTTGCCTCCGCAGTCTCTCGTCTCGGCAATGGGAATGTCTGGTCCATCTTTGATGCGATCATAACTCCACTAGGGTTCCTCTCCATGTTTTAGACGGCAGCATTTTAACAACTTTCCTCTTTTATCTGCAGAAAACAGGCACTGCTTACAGGTTTAATGCATCTGCAACAAATATTTTTAAATAAGTACAGTATATGGTGACTGCATTTCATTATTGGAGGAATTATTCCTTTAGTGTAGAATTATCTATAGCACTAGGCTACAAGCATCTTACCTCTACTGCACTGGGCCTTGGTTCAAAAGGGAGCTCTTGTTCTAAAAAAGAAAAAAAACAGTTTTCCATATGCATCTTTATGCAGTTACTGAGAATCATCTCTGTATCAAGCAAAATAATACATTCATTAAAATATTAACTTCACTATAAAAGTTGAACATCTGGGCTGTAGTTACTCTGTGTCGCACATTTCAGGTATTTTATCTGGGGCTGAAAAAATGAATCGTATTAATTGATTATTTCAATAATCTTCAACTAATTGAGTGAGTGATTCATCTGTTACAGGTCCGATTGAGGTTTTCCCTGTTAATACAAATTTAATCCTACATGACACAGACTTATGGTTCCTGTGTTCAAAAGAGAAAGAAAACTGAAGCAGGGTTAATTTTTCCAATCTTTATTGTATATAAATAAAATGCAACTATCTAAACTTTAATAGAAATATTAACATACAGGAAGTGAAAAGAAACTAACAAAATAAATGGAAAGTTGTTAGTCCACCCTCACAGACTAACAAAAATAACCAAAAGGAAAAATCAAACTTTAAAGGACAGCAGGAAGCAGTGACAACCCTGTGGCATTGAACAACCACACGCCCTGGTAAAATTACTGCCGGAACACCAATAATGCAGACCCCGGCCAGCCAACAGCATGGATCCACCACACCCCTGCTCCCAGACACAGGAAGTCAACTTCTGGCTGCTACCCTTCCTGCTTCCGCTTTTATAGAAGCTCAGGCTAAGGAGAGTGACACCTACTGGTGCTACCTGTTACACATCATTAACTGGAGAATAGAGACTCTGAAACATAATAGAAATGTAAAATGTGCCTTTCCCCGACAGAGCAACCCACTTAGATCAGTTATTATACCAAAATTGGAAAAATAAAATATACATATAAAATATATAAGATAAAAAAATGTTTTTGTCTGTCAATATTCTCCATCCAGAACTCCTCATGTGGAAATATTTTAGTTTCACCTGGTTTATTTAGACATCACCTGAAGCACTGAAGGGCAGCTGCTTCACCTACAAGCTGCCCTGCATCATTATTACTGGATATCTGTGTTTCCTATAATCATATAATGTATAAGTGCATTTATAATAGTAAAGGATTAAATGTAACACAACCTTTTATCATTGTCCTATATTGCTTACTGTCTGACTGTTTAAATAGCTCCTTATGTCTTTTTTCTTTTTTAGTGGCATCATCTACAAACACAACACTAACAATGAGCCTAAGTGTATTCAAATATAAAATCACTTTTAACAATTATAAAAGACAATATAACATTATCTTATCTGTAATTTAATAATATCCAAAATAAACAGCCAGATTCAAGCATTTTACCAGACATTAATGTTTATACTAATTTACTTATAGACTGTGTGGAAATCTATGTAAGATAAAATTAATGTTTATATTCTTCCTTTGTTTGTTCTTGTCTTTATCCTATTTCTAGAAGTATAAATAGTCAATTCAATTATTATTATTTTGTGGAACCCTAATTATGCTTTTTAAAGAAAAAATAGCAGATGTTTAGGCACCATTTCTTGTTGTTATCCTCTATAAGAGAAATAACACCTGCTAATAATTATACCTGAACTTCTTCAAAGAGTCGTCAATAAATGAAAACAGTAATAGCAACTAAATGTCGGTAAAAAGGAAACCCTCAGATTACCTTTTTCAGTTGGCTGTGGCTAAGAATCAGAAATGTTGATGCTTACAGCCTTTATTTGCCCATTTTCCAGCAGTCTTCAGAACTCCTGGCTGACTCAGAATATTTAGTTTCATAAAAGAAAACTAAAGGTTTTTGTTTTTTAGTGTACATGATATTCAGTTTTTTATTGGGACTAGTTTGTAGCCTAATATTTATTGTAACCGCTGCATTCTAGTGTGAATCAATGTTCAATGTTGTGCTCCAAGCACACACGGACGAGAAAACAGCCAATCAGAGAGAGAGAAGGTGGAACCTAAGGCAGAACAGCCAATGAGAGTAGAGTTAAACAGCGCAGCACAGTTCCATGCGCTGCTACATGAAAGGGACAGGAGAGACCAGGCAGAGGAGCTGCGAGAGGAAAAGAAGCCACTGCTGCAACAACTACTGCTGTAAATGATAAACATGTTGCTCACATCCAATTATTGGTCGGGACAATTAGGACGGTTCAACATGTTGGTAGGGACATGTCCCTATGGTCCCTATGCAAACCTATGTCCATGATAAAAGGTTGTGTTACTTTTAATACTTTACCATTAAAAAAACATTTGTATAATAGAAACATTATATGATTGTAGGAAACAGATATGATGCTGCAGGGCAGCCTCAGGGTGAAGCAGCTGCCATTCAGTTTTGTATTAAGAAATGTGTTTGGAATGTTACCATAAAATTAGGGCTGCAACTAATGGTTATTATGCATTTTGATTAATCGATAATCAGATCAGCCAAGGGCTCCTTAAAGAAGATTTTTTTAGGAAATGAAACCAGGTGAAACAGAAACATTTCCTATTGAGGAGTTCTGGATGCAGAATATTGACAGACAAAAACCTTTTTTGTCTTAAATGCAAAATGTTTACATATTTTTTCCACAATCTTGGTATAATTCCTGCTCTAAGTGGGTCGCTCTGTCAGCTAAAGGCACATTTTAGTAGCCCTATATTCCAGTTAACGATTAATCAATTAATCAAGGGCTGCTCAGTGGCACAGTGGGAAGCACTGCTGCCTTGCAGCAAGAAGGTTCTGGGTTGTTTCTGTCTCCTTGAAAAGGATTGAAACTGTGTTGTGTGATGATGATCCAGACGTTTTACTAAGAACTGTTGAGATGAAAGAGCACTGTCAACCCATAGAAACCGATCCTACACTACCTCACATATATGGTGTCAATTTAATTTGTCCTCTAAATTCACATGTGTATTTTGGTTAACACTGACAACAACTTTTCTGTATTTATAATGCATAATATCTTCGAGATAAACTGCTCAGTATGAAGTGAAACTGTCCTTCATTACATTCAGGAAAGCTTCCTAAACGCTGAACAACTTGTTGGTAGAATACAGTAGATGCCTTCAACTATGGTTATAATCAGCAGCGTATCCGTCTATCTAGAGTCAATTTGATGGATGGAAGTAATAATTTAATGGTTAAATGCCAAACAAACTTGGTACTTATTATATTATATAACTCTGCTGTTTGGTGATTTAATACAGTCATGACAAGCACTGGCAAATTCTAATTTTGCTTTTGCCAACATTGGGCCGGATCTATCAAAGGTTTGCGTGTATAAAAACGTGAGCTATTTCACTGCGCACGCTAAAAAATGTACAAACTGATCTATCAACAGCGTGCTAAAAGGATTTGGTCTTTAAAACGTGCTAAATAGCGCCTCTTATCCATTTAGTACTTTTTCTGCAATGAATATGCAATATGGGGCGTTTACACGCAAAAGTGCGTCTTGTGGGAGGAGAACATGTAAATATATTAATTTAGCACTCGCAAAGTGATTTATCAAACCTGAAAGCAATTTTGCTAACGGTATCTGACTCTATATTTAACACGTTTCAAAAGAAGGTGCAAATGGTCTGTATGCGTAATTGCGCACACATGGCAGCGGTTATTGTCGCAAGAAGGAGACATGGAAATGAAGCAAGGAGACGCAGAGAACGCATTTTTTCACTCCTTGTGAATATTTTTGGAATGAACGAGGAAACGATCATCAAAACATATCGTTTATCCAGCATTGCCATTTTGGAGCTGTTGGGGGAACTCCGAATGGATTTGGAGCCAGCCACAAGGAGGACCCACGCAATACCAGATATCACTAAACTCCTTGCAACATTGCACTTTTTGCATCTGGGTCATTCCAGCGTACGGTTGCAGCGAGAGCTGGGATCTCCCAATCTCGTTTTTCAGATGTGCTGTCCGAAGTGCTGTCCGACGGGGTCGGGGTTCTCCACCTGCGCCTGTGGAGCAACATGCCAATGCTGCGGGGATACGTAATCTCATCCACAGTCACTTCTTGTGAGCCATTTGGTATGTGCATTTTTCTACAGGCCAATACAAAGCACCTGTTTTTTTTTTTTTTTTTTTTTTTTTTTTTTTTTTTTTTTTTTTTTTTCAGCCACATACCACCTTAGGGAATAAAGGTTGCCAAAGTTTTTTCTTTATATCACTGTAAGATTTAAATTTCTTAATGCACTAGTTTTTAAATTTCTTAATGCACTAGTTTGTAGTTTCTACTAGTTTGTAGAAACTACAAACTACTTTGTCGCAAACCACAAAACGCGCAAAACCATCATTTAAATAGGGCGTCTCCAACAGTTTTGCACCTGCCACCAGTTACGCAATCGCTCTTGTTAAATCACCCGCAAACCATGGTTCAGCCCCTCGCGCAAAATTCCAGTTTGCGAGCGCAAATTACTGCACGCAAAATTGGATCTTGATAAATCCGGCCCATTGTGTTTTAACCAGTCCTTTCTGAAGGAATGACCGTTTATCTCAAACATTTAATCACTGATCATCATCAGCTCTTCAAGCAGTTATTTCCTACAATCAATCTTTTATCAAAGCATCACTCTATGATACACTACCCTCATTCACATGTGGTGCATGAGGTATGAAGCTAAACATACACTATATTGCCAAAAGTATTTGCTCACCTGCCTTGACTCACATATGAGCTTAAGTGACATCCCGTTCCTAATCCATAGGGTTCAATATGACGTCGGTCCACCCTTTGCAGCTAGAACAGCTTCAACTCTTCTGGGAAGGCTGTCCACAAGGTTTAGGAGTGTGTTTATGGGAATTTTTGACCATTCTTCCAGAAGCGCATTTGTGAGGTCGCACACTGATGTTGGACGAGAAGGCCTGGCTCTCAGTCTCCGCTCTAATTCATCCCAAAGGTGTTCTATCGGGTTGAGGTCAGGACTCTGTGCAGGCCAGTCAAGTTCATCCACACCAGACTCTGTCATCCATGTCTTTATGGACCTTGCTTTGTGCACTGGTGCACAGTCATGTTGGAAGAGGAAGGGGCCAGCTCCAAACTGTTCCCACAAAGTTGGGAGCATGGAATTGTCCAAAATGTCTTGGTATGCTGAAGCATTCAGAGTTCCTTTCACTGGAACTAAGGGGCCAAGCCCAGCTCCTGAAAAACAACCCCACACCATAATCCCCCCTCCACCAAACTTTACACTTGGCACAATGCAGTCAGACAAGTACCGTTCTCCTGGCAACCGCCAAACCCAGACCCGTCCATCAGATTGCCAGACGGAGAAGCGCGATTCGTCACTCCAGAGAACGCGTCTCCACTGCTCTAGAGTCCAGTGGCGGCGTGCTTTACACCACCGCATCCGACGCTTTGCATTGCACTTGGTGATGTATGGCTTGGATGCAGCTGCTCGACCATGGAAACCCATTCCATGAAGCTCTCTGCGCACTGTTCTTGAGCTAATCTGAAGGCCACATGAAGTTTGGAGGTCTGTAGTGATTGACTCTGCAGAAAGTTGGCGACCTCTTCGCACTATGCGCGTCAGCATCCGCTGACCCCGCTCCGTCAGTTTACGTGGCCTACCACTTCGTGGCTGAGTTGCTGTCGTTCCCAAACACTTCCATTTTCTTATAATACAGCTGACAGTTGACTGTGGAATATTTAGGAGCGAGGAAATTTCACGACTGGATTTGTTGCACAGGTGGCATCCTATCACAGTTCCACGCTGGAATTCACTGAGCTCCTGAGAGCGACCCATTCTTTCACAAATGTTTGTAAAAACAGTCTGCATGCCTAGGTGCTTGAATTTATACACCTGTGGCCATGGAAGTGATTGGAACACCTGATTCCAATAATTTGGATGGGTGAGCAAATACTTTTGGCAATATAGTGTATATATATATATATTTTTTTTTATTGGGTTAGAAGGGTACAATACATTCATCTACATGAGAATACATTTTACTTATCCCCCACCTCCCTACATTCCCAGGAATACAGTGAAAAATGTTAACAATAAGCAAACGTGATTCTCTCCCTCATAACGAGGAAACAGGAGGGCAGAACAGTTACCAAACCAACAAGCAAATTACACAAAAAAAAAGATCATTAAACAAACAGAATTTAGAGGAGGGATCTAAAATGCTTAGAAATCAAAAATATAACTATAATAGTTATTACATGTTGTGCTTAAGGATTAACCACCAAATCCATAACCCAACCGCTGGCCTCTCTTAAAATCGTGGATGGAGTTCCAACAGATCAAACCTCTGGGACACGAAAAGAACATTTAGGCCATACGCTAGCATTTCTATCATGTCATCCCGTTCCAGTGTTCTGGGTAATAAAATCTGTTTATATAGTCTGAAAATATATCACACCAGCAAGCTTACATTAAGTTTCTACACGCAGAAATCCTGCAGTATTTAAACAATTCGAGCGTGAAGTTAGAACTAATTTTCCTTCCGCCATATGCAAATGATCTGACTGTTAGCATCCCACATATAGTTCAGACCAATAAGCGCATGGCGATTACTACGCCACGATGGTAGTGATGAGGCCGGCATGTAAACAAAGATGGCTGCGCCCGGTAAGCCACGGCGTGGATTGGATGATAAACATGAAAATCCTGCTTGCTGCATGCACATAGTAGATAATTGTATCGAAAATATCTGTGTTATAACTAGAGCTAGATGGGACACCTCCAAAAAATCGCAGAAGAGTGGATATCGCTGAAAGGGAGAGAGTGCAATGCAGTGTTGTCAATCGCACACACCTTGGTAGGGAGTACAATGAACTGGAAACACTGCCCTACTATCGTCCCTCCTTATTGTCCTTCTGATCATGCTTATACTGATCATTACTGACACAAATATATAAAGTGAAACAGTGTAGGGTAGCAAATAATACTACACTATAGTGAATGCTGTTGTTTTGCCTTTGAATTTGTAAAGAAAAAGTGCATGGATCATAATGGCAAACAGTTTGTTTTGTTCTATAGTACAGCTTCAGTTAGTGAATGATTTAACCTTTGAGAATGATGGCTGAAACATATTCATTATTCCATCTTCAATTAAATCTTTACTGGGTATTTCTGTTTCATTTCCAGATAGTGCCTGTCCTTCTCAAAAGAGATTGCATTCAAAAGATGACATACATGGTTCTTCCGCAATTCTACCTGAAATCTGTTTGATTTGCAAGAGGAAGGATCATTTCATTACACGCCCGGGGAAAAGAGTGAAGGATAAGTTAGCTAAAGCAGAAACAGCAAATTGTGGTAGGTTTATATCTTATATTGTACTTGGTGTGCCAGTCATCGTCTTGCTCTGCAGGCAGTGATATCTGCACCGTCACCAGGTGGCCATGGTGGGGACATCCATGAAAAACAGCTTTCTATCAATTGGATGACCAATGATCCTGGTCCTAAAGAGGCGCTAAAACTTATAAGCTGTAAATGCAAAACAGGACATTATGAACTAAATGATGTTCATGTAAATCTTCTAACCTTAAATATACAGAGCTGTGTGGGTGCAAGAACTGTCAAAATGTTACCAGAGAAGAGGAAATTCTCTCTAGTGATGATAGCGATGATGATGATGATGATGATGATGATTATTGTACAATCTAGTCTGAAGATAATGAGACATTTGACACCGACCAATAGACATTGTGACCATCATTGACATTCATAATGATGTCTTATTAGACATTGTAGAATTTGCAATATTTTCTTAATATTAATATTTAGTGCAGTGAGCATGGTGACACTTGTGAATACAACTTTTCTCAGTATACAATGTCGGAGAAAGAGCAAGGCAGTTATTGTTGGATCTTCTGTTTTGATAAACCTGCTTGTAATTTTGTTTTATAATGCTGTACATAATTAGGATAATAAATATAGAGTATATGCAACATAATTGTTTTTAATTTTGTTCATAATCTAAACCTGACATGTTATCAATATGACAAATTAGATCCCGCTGTGTACTTGTTTAAATAGCACTGTGTTGGAGACAAAGCTGCTTTAGATTTTTAAATAAAGATTTCTTCACAACAATTGCTCACATCCTCATAATCTTTCACATTGGACATATGTGGGAATGTTTGTATCGATTGTGAAAATTGAAGTGTTTAGCTTTATTGAGGTAATTGAAGTTAAAGATGCTAGTATTGGAGGCCAAAAATTTCAGGAATTTTCCAAATAAGTTTGAACCACTGCTCCAATCCGGCGGATATTTTAGGGATTGAATATTTTTAGGACCCTCCATAGATCTACCAAGTTTGAAGTGTTTGGCTTTATTACTTTTAGAGATAATTGGAATCAAAGTTGCTATTAGAGGCCAGAAATGTCAATTTTTTCATGTATTACCCAACTTCAAATGACGATTACTCACTAA
Source organism: Cyprinodon tularosa (assembly GCF_016077235.1). Classification (NCBI taxonomy): domain Eukaryota; kingdom Metazoa; phylum Chordata; class Actinopteri; order Cyprinodontiformes; family Cyprinodontidae; genus Cyprinodon; species Cyprinodon tularosa. The sequence goes on along the minus strand of NW_024038376.1, from coordinate 7,629 downwards.
CTGCAGGATGCCCGCTTGTGGAACTTTTTTTCAAAGAAGATGAACTATTTTACTTCATAAAAATCATAATAAAAAGTATTACCCAAGATGCTGGAACACGCTGAGCTCTTATTGATGTATCGTAGTCATGACTGGAACACATCAATTTTCACAACAACAATTAGCGAAGCACAACACATATCTATGCTTCTTTTTGTATCTCTGCTTCTGTCTCCTTGAACCCCAGTGGGCCTCAGCAGATGGCCGCTCACACTGAGCCTGGTTCTGCTGGAGGTTTCTTCCTGTTCAAAGGGAATTTTTCCTCTCCACTGTCGCTACAAGCATGCTTAGTGTGAGGGATTGCTGAAGAGTCAATGAGTCGATGCAATCAGCTGGTTTTCCTTAGATAGAAAACTTTGAATCAATCTGACTGGATGATCTGGTGAACTGGAAAGTGACCTGAGATGACATGATGTGAATTGGAGCTATAGAAATACACTGAATAGAATTGAAATTGAACTTGAGATCCAACCGGAATCTCTTATATATATATATATATATATATATATATATATATATATATATATATATATATATATATATATATATATATATATATATATATATATATATACTAACTGTTTTCTCCCCCCTGGTGGGGGGGTATGTGTCATCCTCAAGCTCGGGTCCTCTACCAGAGGCCTGGGAGTTTGAGGGTTCTGCGCAGTATCTTAGCTGTTCCTAGGACTGCGCTCATCTGGACAGAGACCTCTGATGTTTTACCTGGAATCTGCTGTAGCCACTCTCCCAGTTTGGGGGTCACAGCCCCCAGTGCTCCAATTACCACTGGCACCACTGCTGCTCTTACTTTCCACATCTTTTCTAGCTCCTCCTTCAGTCCTTGGTATTTCTCAAGCTTCTGGTGTTCTTTCTTCTTGATGTTGCTGTCGCTTGGGATTGCCACATCTATCACTACTGCCTTCTTCTGCTGTTTGTCGATCAACACGATGTCTGGTTGGTTAGCCATCACCTGTTGGTCAGTCTGGATCTTGAAGTCCCATAGGATCTTAGCTCGGTCATTCTCAACTACCTTAGGAGGTGTCTTCCATTTTGACCTTGGGACTTCCAGCCCATACTCATGGCAGATGTTCCTGTACACTATGACAGCTACCTGGTTGTGGCGTTCCATGTATGCACTTCCTGCCTGCATTTTACACCCTGCTGTTATGTGCTGTATTGTTTCAGAGGCATCTTTGCACAGTCTGCATCGGGGGTCCTGCCTGGTGTGGTAGACCCCGGCCTCTATTGATCTTGTACTGAGTGCCTGTTCTTGTGCTGCCATGATTAGTGCCTCTGTGCTGTCCTTCAGTCCAGCCTTTTCCAGCCACTGGTAGGATTTTTTTATATCAGCCACTTCTTCTATTTGTCTGTGGTATACGCCGTGCAGCGGCTTGTCCCTCCATGATGGTTCTCCTTCCTCTTTCTTGTCCTCACTTTCGGTTTTCTCCTGCCTGAGGTATTCGCCAAGCCATTTGTCTTTGGGGGCCATCTTTCTGATGTACTCCTGGATCTTAGTTGTTTCATCCTGGACAGTTGTCTTGACACTCACTAGCCCTCGGCCTCCCTCGCTACGCTTGGTGTACAGTCTCAGAGTGCTGGATTTGGGGTGGAACCCTCCATGCATTGTGAGGAGCTTTCTCGTCTTGATGTCAGTAGCCTCTATCTCCTCCTTTGGCCAGTTTATTATACCAGCGGGGTATCTGATGACTGGTAGGGCATATGTGTTGATGGCTTGGATCTTGTTTTTCCCATTCAGCTGACTTTTCAGGACCTGCCTTACTCTTTGTAGGTATTTAGCTGTGGCAGTCTTTCTTGCCATCTCCTCGTGGTTTCCGTTAGCCTGTGGCACCCCAAGGTATTTGTAGCTGTCCTGAACATCTGTTATGTGGCCTTCTGGTAGTTCAACCCCCTCGGTTCTGGTCATCTTCCCTCTCTTTGAGACCATGCGACCGCACTTGTCCAGTCCGAATGACATCCCAATGTCGTTGCTGTAGATCCTGGTAGTGTGGATCAGTGAGTCGATGTCTCGCTCACTCCTGGCATACAGCTTGATGTCATCCATGTAGAGGAGGTGACTGATGATTGTTCCGCTTCGGAATTGGTATCCGTAGCCAGTCTTTGTGATGATCTGGCTGAGGGGGTTAAGGCCTATGCAGAACAGCAGCGGGGATAGTGCATCACCCTGGTATATGCCGCACTTGATGGTGACTTGTGCTATTGGCTTTGCATTGGCTTCCAGACTTGTTTTCCACAGCTTCATTGAGTTCTTGATGAAGGCTATTAGAGTCCTGTTGATCTTGTACATTTCCAGGCATTCCAGTATCCATGTATGTGGCATTGAGTCATAGGCTTTCTTATAGTCAATCCAGGCAGTGCACAGATTTGTCTGCCTGGTCTTACAGTCTCGGGTGACTGCTCTATCCACTAGTAGCTGGTGCTTGGCTCCTCTGGTGTTGCTTCCTATTCCCTTCTGGGCAGGGTGCATGTATTGAGCCATGTGCCTATTCATCTTAGCCGCTATGATGCCTGACAGGAGCTTCCATGTTGTGCATAGGCAAGTTATTGGCCGGTAGTTGGATGGGGTTGTTCCCTGATCCTTCATGATCAGGATTGTCCGTCCTTGGGTTAGCCATTCTGGGTGGGTCCCATCCATCAGCACTTGGTTCCACTGCATGAAAAGTGAGATTTTCGTCCCCGTAAACCCCCGTAAACTCCCGCAGATCTGCCTGATTTTCGTCAGTTTCCGACAATTTGCAACCCGTGCTTGTCCGCGTTTGTCGTGCCACAAATTGTCGAAAACGTACCGTGACGTCTGGGAGAGCGATCAGCTGTACTAATGGCCCTAATTAGCATATGAATGCAGCAAACCACGCCAGGCTTTAATTTTCTTACTGAGTATTGGACGGAACCACTTCTTTTTAAACAAGTAAAGTCGCTCGTGATTGGTTGGCATATATATATATTTACATATAAATTTACATATATATATTTATGAATATATATTTATTCATTCATATATTTATTGATTCATATGCTGTGTATTTATGTTATCCTACACTACTACACAATTATTATGCTACCATCAAGGACATGAATGAATTTATACAGGAAATGAAGATTTGCCAGGAAGCTGTTTATGCAAAGAAAGAGCTTTATTAAAACACACACAACTATATACAACGCGTATCCAAACACATGCGTTTCTAAAAATTACAACTCCGTGAACGGTCCGTTTGCTTCCTCGGGGTTGGAGGTAACTGGCAGCATTCCCTCCGAGGCAGGTCTGATGTGCAGACGCCTACTGTGCGTGGCTCTGTACTTCGGCATCGCTTCTAACCGGGACTGCAGCTTAACACAGAGTTCAGTGAGATCCGGCCTACGAAATGGCGGCGACCGTACAATTCAACCAGAGACACCGCCGAGGAAGGCGGACTTCCAGAGTTCCACTTCCTCATCTGCTAGCACACTCTGCCTCGCTTTCAGCAGCTGAAAAAAAAACAATGAATCAGCGCACTGCGTATGGACACAACACATCTATTAATGCACCTGAAAAATAGTCACCAAATAAAGTCTTACCCTCTTTCTTCTGGCCCGACTCCGAGCAGATAGCCTCCGCACGCAGCGTGTGGCTGGCAGCCTATATCTGAAGCTCCTGCGTACCGTCTGAAAATACGTCTTACAGGCAGCTGGAAAACAATTAAATGAGAGTGGTATAAATAAAAAATCAAACGCAAGTCACAGTAACAAGGAAGGAGAAAACATTAAAACAAGTCACTTACACACAATGTCGTCTTTATCAACATCGTGCAAATCTGGACTTGCTGTATGGCTCCGAGCAAATAGGAGGTCTGTGAAAACAAAATGTAAAGCTATGATCGCTATCTATCCGTATCCATTTCCTTTTACCGCAGAATGAAAGCATATTCTTTAAATCTTACCCTTGCTCCGGTTCATAGCGCCTGCAATTAGTCTCCGAGTTGTTAAGACGGCGTACTGCTTCCTGTGAATCACAAAAAATACACTTTAATAAAGCTTGTTCTTGCAAGGCTACTATTAGCCGCTATTAGCCGTAGCTCAGGCTAGGCCGCTTTTAGCTTAGCAGGCAGTAATCGAACATATATTTACCGCTAGCATCTCTTCTTTGAGTTCGTCTTGTTCGATGCAGAGTCGCCATCGCGTCCAAGAGGAGTTTTACCCCGAAATCCAGAAGCTCCAGACCGCTGCACAAAGCCAATCATACATCCTCCACTGTGGCTGCACACCGCACGCCGCTCTGAGTTTCTTGGAGATCGTAAAGAGCATGCGCGAGATGAACCAGGGTTTCCACGGATCAATAAAAAATAATTAAAAAATCATTCTTTTTTTTTTTTTTTATCAAGGCCTTAATTGGCACTAAAATGATTTAAATATGTTTATCGAAGTATTTATAATTCTTTAATAAAAAATGCTTATAAAAACAATTTCGTCAGATATATTATATCGCTCCAGGCGGAGAAAAAGCTAGAGGATATATATATACGTATATATGTGTGTGTGTGTGTTTACATACATACAGGAGTCATGGAACTCTGCTTACAGCTCCTTCATATTTCATGTACACTAATAACTTGTGTACATGGTTCTTGTTGATGGCATTAAAATCATTTCAAATAGCATTAAAATAGCATTAAATTAGAGTCACTCATTCCTGTATGAACCCTGTGAGCGCTTAATTTAATATGACATATTAAAAAAATCCCACCATCATCCAGCACATGTTCAGTTTCTGCCCAAATATATATTTATATTTTTGTAGATTTTTGTAACGGGGATAAGGATAATTCAAAACAGCTTTTTTTTAATGAACTTGTTCTCTTCTTCCAAACTCAGCATCTCTTTTCATTCCTGTAATAAGAAGTTTCTTTTGAATGGATTTGATTAAAGTTTAAGTCCCTTGGTATAAAATAAATATTTTGATGGAGATGAGAAATCTGCTTCCTCGTTGGTAAATAACCAATAGTTTGGATCCAATCATTTAAATAAACGGTGTTAGTTTTTTTTTTTTTATATATATATATATATATATAAGAATTGTGCTATAATTTCTAGTCACCGATCTGTTGCTGCTATATTTTAATTTGACGAACCGGAATTTGTCGATGTTCTTTTTCCTGTTTGGTGCGATTGCAATTGCGGATCTTGACCTGGCCGGACCTTATGACCACAGTGTACCAATCTTCTCATGGCTACTTCCAACAGGATAATGCGCCATGTTATAAAGTGAATCATCTCAGAATCATTTCTTGAAACTTTTCCACTTAAGTAATTGTGAATTGAGCATATTGACAGACATTTTATTTTTTATCTTAAATGCAATTTTTTTTTTTATAATTACTGCTCTAAATGTATTGCTAATCAGCTAAAGATCTGTTTTGGTCTCTATACTTTAATTAAATAAATCAATTCAAGCTAAAATGTAAGAGGCTATACTGAGCCTGATCTCTTTGTATCAGAGAATTTCTTACCCAGAAAGATGTCACTTGGAGTAAAACCCCCCCTGCAACCCTGATTTGCATTTGTATAGCTCACAGCATGTTCATTTACATGTTAAAGCCTCCCCTAGAATTCCATGGGGGGGAGGCATGGGGGGAACACTGCCTAAGAAATTCCACCTCAATTTCTGACAATTTCCGGGAGTTTTCGGCAAAGCCTGCAAATTGTCGTAAACTGCCGCTAACCTGAAGTTCCACGACAATCTACAGTGCCGCATATTGACGAAAATCCCACTTTTCATGCAGTGTTCATTTGTGCTGCGAGGCGTGCATGAAGTGCGGTTAGTTTTTTCAGCCAGTAGGTGTGGATCATGTCAGGGCCTGGTGCTGTCCAGCTCTTCATACCTGCCGCTCTTTCTTGGACATCTGCCGTTGTAATGGTTACTGGTTCTTGTTCTGGGAGATTGCTGTGATCTGTTCTTAGATCTTCCAGCCACTGAGCATTGGTGTTGTGGGATGCCTCCTTCTCCCATATGTTTCTCCAGTACTGTTCAGTCTCAGCCCTGGGTGGATCTGATCTTGAATTAGCCTGCCACTGTGAGTACACTTTGGATGGGTTGGTGGAGAACACCTGGTTTATTCTCCTGGCTTCTGCTTCTCCCTTGTATCTCTTTAGGCGGGTGGCCAGGGCGGCGAGTCTTTGTTTGGCAGTTTCCAGAGCCTCAGGAATCGACAGCTTGTTGTACTTAGGTAACCTCTTCCCTACACCTTTCTGCAGTTCTGAGAGCTGACTAACCTCTCTTCGTGTTGCCTTGATCTTGGCTTCCAGCCTTCTTCTCCATGGGGGCTCTGCTTTGTGGCCTGTGGTGTTTATCTTATAGCCAAGCATCTCTAGGATCACTGTAGCTGTGGCGTAGGTCAGCTCATTGGTTTCAGTGATGTCCTTAGTAGGGATAGTATGTAGTGCTGCATTAACATCTTCTAGAAGGCTTTCAGAGGGTACTCTGTCACTTAGCCTTGGCAGTCTTGGTCGTCATACTAGGGGATCCAGTTTCGTTATGATCTGCTGTCGCAGGTCAGCTGCCCTTACGTTTAGTGGGCCTGTTGTAGTTGGGGCTGGGGACCCAATCTCTGTGTGTTGGGATGATGATATTTCCCTACTGACCTGTTGTCCTGACTCCCCCTTGCCGCAGCATGTCAGTTGTACCTCGTCAATTTCTAGCTGTGAAAGCAGCTGCCGTTTGCGGATGTTGGAACACTGTGTTAGTAGTTGTTTCTTTGTCAATGATGACAATGGTTGTTGGAGTTGCCATAATTCCCATAGTCTCTGCATGTAACCTCTCTCACTGGGCATGCGAGTATAGTAGCATTTCATCAACTTAAGCAACTGCATAGCTCGGTAGGTAACACCGACGACTCCGGCACAGGTGACCGGGGTTCGATTCCCGGCATGGACATCATCCAGGTGGACCCTTAGGCAAGGTCCTTTGTGCTTAGTGGCCTACCTCAGACATGAGTGATACCGCAAATACATATATATATATAATCTCTGTACTTCAGCAAATGAGTTTATTTTGGAAGTGAAAAGATTCAAGCATGTCTTTATGTTGGGAGCTTCCTCCAGCAGAGTCCGCCGTGGATCCTCCTGAGCTGAGCTGCCTGCACACCTGTGACTGATCATCTCTTCAGGAGGACCACAGTATTTAAGCTGTCTTCAGACCTTGCCTCGACGCCGCAGTGTTTAATCAGTTTGGTTAGCACCTAAGCCTAGAACCTCCTGAGAACTTTGCTATCTCTGAGTCCAGTTTGGATTCTAACCTTTTGTCTCTGCTTCCAGGTTACCTGTTTTTCTCCTGTGAAGCTCTGGAAGAGCTTAACCTGCCGAGCCTGCCCTCTGAGCCAAACCTGAAGACTCTCTTCTGGATTTCCAAGCAGCTCTGGATTTAGAGCTGGGAACTCAAACCAAGGTCATCACCCTAACTAGAAGTAAGACGCTGAAACAGTTATCGGACTCTGCTGAACCAAACCATCTCCGGACCCAACAGTTCCTCTCCCAAAGTCTCTTCTACGCATCTCAAGGTACAAACCAGAAACTCTCAAGATCAATTCCAAAACCCCA